>NW_022163912.1:0-2492 GCF_008728515.1 Papio anubis
GGAGCGAGGGTTACTAACGGCTGAAGGAAAAGAGATAAAAAACAAGCAAGAGATCCTAGCCCTGTTAACAGCCCTATAGAGACCAGAAAAATTGGCTATTGTACATTGCCCAGGGCATCAGAAACCAACCACTCCAATTGCTCAAGGCAAGTTTCTGGCAGACCAAACTGCAAGGAGTGTGGCAAAGGCTCCCAGCCAACTCCTTGCACTCCAGCTCCCTGATACGGGCCCCCGGGACTTGCCATATCTCCCTGATTATTCAGAACAAGATCTCCAGTGGATCGACAAACTTCCCATGAAACAGATCCAGAATGGGTGATGGACTGATACTAATGACCAAACCATCCTACCAGAAAAATTAGGACAACAAGTGTTAGAACACATCCACCGAACCACCCACCTGGGTGCCCGGCGGATGATAGACCTGATCAGACGCTCCAAGCTCAAAATCAGACATATAGCCGAGACGGCCAGCAGCATTGTGACAAGTTGCAAAGTCTGCCAGCTTACCAATGCCTACCCCCAATCCCAGGCTGCAACAGGAACAAGGCTCAGGGGAACCAGGCCCGGTATCTACTGGGAAGTAGATTTTACTGAGATAAAGCCAGGAAAGTACGGGTATCGGTACTTACTTGTCTTTGTAGATACTTTTTCAGGGTGGACTGAAGCATTCCCAACCAAAAGAGAAACTGCTCAGGTTGTAGCAAAGAAAATTCTGGAAGATATCCTCCCCAGGTATGGCTTCCCCATCCAGATAGGGTCAGATAATGGGCCGGCCTTCATCACTAAGGTAAGTCAGGATCTGGCTTCCATCCTTGGGGCAAATTGGAAACTACATTGTGCTTACAGGCCCCAGAGTTCAGGACAGGTAGAGAGGATGAATCGGACCTTAAAGGAGACCTTAACTAAATTGACTATGGAGACTGGCACTAATTGGGTGGTCCTTCTCCCCTACGCTCTGTTCCGGGCCCGTAATACCCCTTACAGACTGGGCCTTACCCCTTATGAAATCATGTATGGCAGACCCCCACCCCTGGTTCCCAGCCTAAAAGATGATTTGCTCAAGTCTGAAACAGAAAATGTCTCTGAACTCTTATTTTCCCTACAAGCCTTGCAGAAAATTCATCAAGAAATCTGGCCCAAGCTGAAGGAACTATATGAGACCGGTCCCCCACCGACACCCCATCCGTACCAGCCGGGAGACTGGGTCCTGGTCAAGCGACACCGACAAGAGACCCTACAACCCAGGTGGAAAGGACCACTCCAGGTACTCCTAACCACACCCACCGCCCTGAAGGTAGAAGGCATCGCGTCGTGGATCCACTACACCCACGTCAAGGCAGTGGACCCAACCTCCGACCTTCTGGGACCAATCACGGCGGCGGCTGAAGCACCAGCCACGTGGACTGTGGACAGAGCTGAGAACAACCCCTTAAAACTCACCCTGTGCCGGCAGCATAGCTCACTGCAAACATGCAGTTAGGTAGTCTAAGCCTAACGTTAGTCACCCTAGTGGCCACTGGGGAAAACACAAAACCAGCCCCTAATCCCTTTGTCTGGAGATTCTGGCTTTATGAAAACCAAACCCACCCTGGGCAACCTCATAAGCCCGGGAAATTATTGGCCAGTGCTGATTGCCCCTCCTCAGGGTGCAATAGCCCAATTTTACTAAATTTTACTGGTTTTCAAATAGCCAAACCAATGGCACCAATGATATGCTTTGAGTATGATCAGACTAAATATAATTGTAAACACTATTGGTGGCACCAAAATGCCGGCTGCCCTTATAACTATTGTAACATCCATAGATTCCATTATTGGGGAAAAGAAGAACAGTTAGATCCTAGGTGGCCCTTCCATCGTAGACGGGACGAAGACTTTTCATATACATGGATAGTCAGAGACCCCTGGAACTCCCGCTGGACCACGCCTCAACATGGGGCTGTATATTACTCCTCTGCCTCCACATGGCCTAGCAGTCACCTCTATCTGTGGCGGGATCTAGTGCAGGTACGGCCCCTGGTCCATGGGAATATCCAACGACAAGAAAACAGACTAACAGAAGACTTACGTCCTTTCTCCTGGTTAAAATTGTTACAAGAAGGATTAGAACTTGCTAACCTTACAGGACTTCACAGCTTGTCTGGCTGCTTTCTGTGTGCCACTCTAGGGCATCCACCACTAACCGCTGTCCCTCTGCCATGGGGATCCTCTACCTCTGCCCAAGCTAACAACCTCTGAAACCTCTCATATGCCCCTATCCCTAACGTGCCACTATACCTAAACCCCAGTCAGGAGAAGTTTCCCTACTGTTTCTCAGGAACTAATTCCAGCCTCTGCAACATCACTGCAACGCCCCCTAGTACCACCCTTAGGGCTCCGCCGGGCATATTCTTCTGGTGTAATGGAACATTATCTAAGAACCTATCTGGTCCCTCTGTTACCAACCTACTGTGTCTTCCTGTCACATTAGTTCCCCGGTTGACTCTACT
>NW_022163913.1:0-84835 GCF_008728515.1 Papio anubis
TTGATAATAAGTCTGGGATGTCAGCCCCCCAACTTGATTCTAATTCATGTTCATGGCTGTCTTAGTTATTCTTGTCCTTCACATTTCTGCTTTCATCATAGAATTAGCCTTTGAATTCCCACTAATGGAAAAACCTGTTGGCATTTTGGTTGGAATTTTACTGAACCTATAGTTCCATTCGAGGAGAATAAAAATTGTCAAAGTAATGTATTTTAAAATTCATGAATATAATATAATTACCAATTATTTAAGGCATTGAAAAAACATCTCTCTAGAATGTTTTACAGTTTTCTATGTAAATATTATGCCCATCTTACATTTGATATTTTTTATGCTTTTAAAAATATCATTTTTTGGGCCAGGCACAGTGGCTTATGCCTGTAATCCCAGCACTTTGGGAGGCCAAGGCAGGTGGATCATGAGGTCAGGAGTTCAAGACCAGCCTGGCCAATATGGCAAAACCCTGTCTCTACTGAAAATACAAAAATTAGCCAGGTTTGATGGCACATGCCTATAATCCCAGCTCCTCTGGAGGCTGAGGCAGGAGAATTGCTTGAACCTGGGAGGTGGAGGTTGCGATGAGTTGAGATTATGCCACTACCCTCTAGCCTGGGTGACAGGGCAAGACTCCATCTCAAGAACAAACAAACAAAAAAATCTTTTTTTTTTTCATTGTCTAATTTTTTATTGATGGTACATGGAATTACAACCAATTTTGGCATATTGGCATTACAATCCGTGGCCCTGCCAAACATTATTAACTCTAACAGCTTATCTATAGATTATCCTAGATTCTTGACACCCTCAACTATGTTATTTTAAAATAATTATAGTTTCATTTTCTTCTTCTTTCTAATCCTTACAACTTTTATTTCTTTTTCTTGCCTTATTGCACTGGCTTGCATCTCCAGTGCAATGTTGCCTTGAATTGATGACAGTAGACATTGTTGCTTCATTCTCATTCTAAGATGAAAGGCTTTCAATATTTCAGCTTTTACTGTGATGTTTGCTCCAGACTTTATTTATTTACTTTTATTATTTTTAGTTTTTTGAGATGGAGTTTCACTCTTGTTGCCCAGGCTGGAGTGCAATGGTGCAATCTTGGCTCACCGCAACCTCTGCCTCCTGGGTTCAAGCAGTTCTCTTGCCTCAGCCTCCTAAGTAGCTGAGATTACAGGCATGCACCACCAGGCCCGGCTAGTTTTGTATTTTTAGCAGATACTGAGTTTCTCCATGTTGGTCAGGCTGGTCTCAAACTCCTGACCTCAGATGATCTGACTGCCTCAGCCTCCCAAAGTGCTAGAATTACAGGCATGAGCCACTGCACCCAGCCCTGTTTGTTTATTAAAGATAAGACTAAGGAAATTGCCGGGCGCGGTGGCTCAAGCCTGTAATCCCAGCACTTTGGGAGGCCGAGACGGGCGGATCACGAGGTCAGGAGATCGAGACCATCCTGGCTAACACGGTGAAACCCCGTCTCTACTAAAAAATACAAAAAACTAGTTGGGCGAGATGGCGGGCGCCTGTAGTCCCAGCTCCTCGGGAGGCTGAGGCAGGAGAATGGCGTAAACCCGGGAGGCGGAGCTTGCAGTGAGCTAAGATCCGGCCACCGCACTCCAGTCCGGCACTCCAGCCCGGGCGACAGAGTGAGACTCCGTCTCAAAAAATAAAAAAAATAAAAAAAATTAAAAAAAAAGACTAAGGAAATTTTTTCTATGCTTAGTTTGCTTCTTTCTTTTCTTCTCTTTTTATTTTATTTTATTTCATTTTCTTATTTTTATTTTTTGCCCTTATTGCCCAGGCTGGAGTGCAGTGGTACGATTTCAGTTCACTGAAACCTCTGCCTCCTGGGTTCAAGCGATTCTCTTGCCTCAGCCTCCCGAGTAGCTGGGATTAGAGGTGTGCACAACCAAGCCTGGCTAATTTTTGTATTTTTAGTAGAGATGAGGTTTCACCATGTTGGCCAGGTTGCTCTTGAACTCCTGACCTCAGATGATCCACCCACTTCGGCCTCCCAAAGTGCTGGGATTACAGGCATGAGCCTCAGCCTCCCGAGTAGCTAGGACTACTGGCATGCGCCACCATGCCCAGCAAATTTTTGTACTTTTAGTAGAGACGGGGTTTCATCATGTTGTCCAGGATGGTCTCGAACTCCTGATCTCAGGTGATCTGCCCACCTTGGTCTCCCAAAGTGCTGAGATTACAGGCAGGAACCACCATGCCCGGCTGGTTCTCAAACTTGGCTGTGTATCAGAATCACCTGGGGGGTTGTTGTAACAGATTGCGAGGCCCACCCCACTTTCCGATTCGTTTCCAACAAGGCAGGTGATGCTGATACTGCTGGTCCAGGAACCACACTTTACGAACCACTATTTTACGTGAGGAAATATATTTCTAATGCAATAAAAAAGGAGCCTGTAAATGTTTTCATGCATGTGTGCTGTTTCTGGGCCTCTGATTCGAGGAGCTCCATGGAAGAGGGCTGTGCCCCCATCTGTGCCTCCTCCAGCAGCTTCTGTGCTTCCAAGTCTGGACACAGGGTGGTGCCATGTGCCCACAGGTGTCCACCAGACCTTCCAGGTGGTTCTACAGGCCAAGGTGGCTTTGCAGCTTTGTGAGAGAGGTGTGCATGGTGGTTGGTCTTCCTCCCGCCTTCCAGGGGCATTAGGGGTATGTCCAGGGCAAGCTTGACAGACATGTGCTGAGTGGCTGAAGAGGGTGAGCGTGAAGATTTAGGTAACAGGACTACTTTTGTCCATCCACAGCCTTGAGCACACCTTCTGATGCTGCCCCTGTCCAGGATGGGCCAGGATGAGCTGGGATGGGCCAGGGTGGGCCGGGATGAGCCGGGATGAGCCAGGATGGGCCGGGATGGGCCAGGATGGGTCTGGAAGACCCTGAGCCTGGAACTCTGAATGCTCTCCAAGTCTCAGTTTCCCAGCTGTTACATGGGGCCTTAATCTCCATCCATCCTGCATCCCCACTTGGCACCTTCTCTTTCTCTCTGGGTCACATCATTTTCCTTCTATTAAAGGGCAGACCTGGGGGTGGGGGAAGAGGGTCTAGGCCTCAGGGTGATGACAGGAGAGGCCATTTCGGGCAGCCTTGCTGTGGGTGGGGGCCTCAGGATCTTTAACCATAGGGTTTGGTTTGAACAAGTGGCTCAAACTGGGGACTAAAAACGAGGCTAGGATAAAGACCAAAGCTCACTGCTGCAGGTGGGGCCCCACAAGCAGAAGCTGTGTGAGTGTGAAGTGAGGACAGGTTTGTGCTTGGAAAGGTCAGAAAGGTCGGAAGACCGGTGAGGGGGCAGATGGGAAGAGGTTGAAGGCCGTGGCCGGCGTGGCCATCTGGGCTTGAGGGAGGCCTGCAAAAGCTCCCCGTGGAGGGCAGTGTCTCCTCCTGGCATCGCTGCTCCCACCCCTGCCAGCTCCCTCCTCTCGGCCTTCATCAGGGGCATCACCCACCTAAGGCTGGGCTGGCTGGGGGCTTGTTTGGAAGCCTAATGTCCTGCAGCACAGTGGGCTTCTCCACTGCCCACCCACACACACCACCTACACTCCCCACTCCAATTAAGCCCAAAAAGGGCAGAGGTGGAGGCCTCCCTCAGGGGCAAGCCTGGGTGGTGGTGCGGCTAGTTCTTATCTGTAAAAGACAAAGCACCATAGGCTGGGAGAGTGATCCTTTGAACAAGCCCTCAGGTCCACAGCCTTATCCAGAACTGGACCCCAAAGCTATAATTAAAGGTTCAGGCGGAAGGGATTATTACAGAGGAGGGGCAGAGCCCCCCACGGCCTGAGGCTGGTATCGGGAGCCCAGCACTGCTGAAGATAACATTCAGGACACCCTCCTTCCTCTGGCCTCACAGGACTTGGCTCCTGCTTGAGAAACCAAGTCAGATGAAGACTGGCCAGGGACCTGGAAGGTCGGGTGGAAAGCCTAGAAAGTAGTCTCACATTTAGGACAAATGTGGTTTCTGGGGAAGAACAAAAGTAAAATCATGTTCCTAGTGAAATTTGCTCATATCACCAATTTACCATTTCAAAACAAATGGATAGGGGCGTGATTGTCTATAGTGAGGGTGATGACCACAGCCAAGCCCGGAGGTACAGACAATGACCATGGATAAATCTGGGGGCCTAGGTGGGGTCAGATGTCCAACTACTTCTACTGGCTCCTGGGCTTGGACTCAGCTGTGGCCTTTATCATGGTCAATGACAACACTGTGGGTCATTCTGATGGAGAAGTGTAATGCCCACACTTGTCTCTCATGTCTGAGTCGGCTTTGTATCCTCCAAATCTAGCCCAGTTCCCAGCATATAATGGAAACTCCATCCATCCTTATAACAACTCCTCCAATAATCCATTCACCCACCACCCATCTGTCCACCCATCCACCCACTCATCCATCCATCCACCCATCCACTCATCCACCCATTCACTCATCCATCCACTCACCCACCCATGTGTCCATCCATCCATCCATTCATCCATGCATCTATACATCCACTTATCCACTCATCTATCCATCCGTCCATCCACATCCATCCATCCATCCATCCACCCATCCACTCCTCCACCACCCCACTCCATCCATCCATCCATCTATCCATCCACCCCTATCCATCCATCCAGCCACCTAACTATCTATACATTCATTCCATCCATCCATCCATCCATCCATGCATCCATTATCTATCCACTCACTCATCTGTCCGTCCATCTACTCACCCATCCATCCATTCATCCACCCACCTATCCATACACTTATCCATCCATCCACCTAACTATCTGTCCATTCATCCATCCATCCATCCATTCATCCATCCTTCCATGCATCCATCATCCATCTACTCACTCATCTTTCTGTCCATCCACTCACCCATCCACCCATCCATTCACCCATCCACCCATCCAATCATCCATCTACCTATCCATACACTCATCAAATGCCCACCCCTGTATCTGTTGCGTTCCATCCCATCCAAGTGGTCATCATCCATCCACTCACTCATCTGTCGTCCATCCACTCACTCATCTACCCATCCATTCATCCATCCACCCATCCATATATCCATATGCCCATCTGGCCATCCATCCATGCAACATTGACTAAAAAATCTGCTAAACCAGACACTGCTCCAGGCTCCAAAGATTCGGTGGTGAACACAACAGAGTCTCTGCCCTCACGGGACTTATATTCCAGCTTCAAAAGCAGACAGTAAACAAGATATATCTGAGGAGATGTCATTTGAGCAAAGCCTAAATGATCTAAAGAAACAAGTAAAAACATGAGGGAAAGGCTGTCCAGACAAAGGCACCAGTGACGGGTGGGAGTGCGCTGTGTCTGGGATGTGTTTGGATTATAATCCTGAAAGACACACTCCTGAGTCTTGAAATCCTGAAAGATCAAAACCCCTAAAGTGTAAAATCTCTAATATTTAAAATTCCAAAAATCACAATCACAGGAATCACAGAAATTTTTAAAAAGCAGCGCCACCTAGAAAATGAATTTGAATGTATTCTCCAAGGAAAGCCATGTCCTAAAAGAAAAAAAAAGAAAAAAAAAGCAGCTATTCATTGTGATGCAAGACTTCAGACTATAGTTAATGGGGTCATGGAAGCTTGCCAGCTCTTACAGAATAGCTCTGCATAGTTGCCCATAATCTACTCCTGCAATATGACTTATGTAGAAAATTCAACATATGGCCTTTTCAAATTGAATTTTCTGTATAGTTTTTTTTTTTTTTTGCTTTTTTCATCATCATAAATTGTCAGCATTTTTTTTTACAGTTCACGGTGCTGATTTTATCCTTGCATCATTTCAATACTGAAGATGTAAATTGTTTTAGTGACTCATACAGTGTTCTGTTTTAGGCATTTTTTGCAAAACTGACTCCACAAAAGTGCATTACCACAATGTTGACTCTGTGTGTACATAAAAATGGGAAATTTCCTCAATAAATGAAGAGATGTCCTTTTTGTACATCTGCATTTGTGAAAAATTTCTCTAGACCTCGTTTTTTTGGCAACTGCATATGTGGGGGTGATCTGTTGCGATTCTTGATTGAGCACGTCAGAAGACGTAGGTTGTTCATCCTGCCTTTTCAGAAGACTGCAGTTATGAAGCTGGGCGCACGCAATTCCCACCTAAGTGATATGTGTTCACGCAGTTCACGTATTTCCTCTGTCAACATATTTCTTTTTTTTTTTTTTTGAGACGGAATCTCGCTCTGTCGCCCGGACTGGAGTGCAGTGGCACCATCTCGACTCACTGCAGCCTCCGCCTCCCGGATTCACACCATTCTCCTGCCTCAGTCTCCTGAGTAGCTGGGATTACAGGTGCCTGCCACTACAACCGGCTAATTTTTTTGTATTTTTGGTAGAGATGGGGTTTCACCGTGTTCGCCAGGATGGTCTCGATCTCCTGACCTCATGATTCGCCCGCCTCGGCCTCTGGAAGTGCTGGGATTACGGGCGTGAGCCACTGCGCCCGGCCTTAACATATTTCTTTACAAATACAGTTCATCTGCGCGTAACTGTCGTTGGTATGACTGTTTACACTTGCAGAAACATGGATGTTATTATTGTCTATTTTATTGTGTAAAGTGGCCTATGATGTGTTCTGTCATGTTTTTATGTTTCTCAAATAAATCCCCTTTAAAAATGTAAATAAATGGCCGGGCGTGGTGGCTCATGCCTGTAATCCCAGTACTTTGGGAGGCTGAGGCAGGCAGATCACCTGAGTTCGGCAGTTTGAGACCAGCCTAACCAATATGGAGAAACCCTGTGTCTACTAAAAATACAAAATTAGCCGGGTATGGTGGCACATGCCTGTAATCCCAGCTACTCAGAGGGCTGAGGCAGGAGAATTGTTTGAACCCAGGAGGCAGAAGTTGCAGTGAGCCGAGATGGTGCCGTTGTACTCCAGCCTGGGCAACAAGAGCAAAACTCCATCTCAAAAAGAAAAGAAAGAAAGAGATACATAAATATCCTTCAAAGGGTGCAGGCCGGGCGTGGTGGCTCAAGCCTGTGAGAAATCCTAGCACTTTGGGAGGCCGAGGCCAGTTGGATCGAGGATCCAGGAGGTCAGACCATCCTGGCCTAGCACAGTGAAACCCCATCTCTACTAAAAAAATACAAAAAACTAGCCCGGTGACGTGGCTGGCGCCTGTAGTCCAACTACTCCCGGAGGCTGAGGCAGGAGAATGGCGTAAACCCGGGAGGCGGGCTTGCAGTGAGCTGAGATCGACCACTGCGCCTCCAGCCTGAGGCGACAGAGCCAGACCGTCTCAAAAATTTTAATTTTTCAAATTGCATATTTTCAGAATTTTGATTTTTTGGGATTTCAGCATTCGGGATTGTCTCTCTGGGCTGTGATCAGCTCATGTCTGGGATGAGGCAGGAGCCTTGCTGGGGTGCAGGGAGATCACATGAGGGGTAGGAGCAGGACCAGCACGGCAGGCGATGGTCAGAGCACTCAGGCCTTGGTGGTGAGTGAAGCCTGTTGGAGGATACTGAGCAGCGGCAGCAACAAGACCGGATTGTTCTAGAAGATTGGGCTGCTGTGTGGAGGACATGTTTGAGGCTGGACTTAGGGAGGGTGGGGAGTCAGTGGGCTCGATGTGCACGTGAGTGCCTGAGGGAAATGGAGGCTCACACTAAGACATTTGGCCTGAGCAGCTGAGAGGGGCTGCAGAAGGTTGAAGGGGGCACCACAGGGCCTTGGGAACTTGACCATGAGGTGGGTGTAAAGGCTAATGGTCAACAGATCCCAGCGATTGTGACTGACAAGGAATCGCTGGGCTGTCAGGCCATCTGGACCAAATGAGGTCTGGAGAGGGTGGGTGGAAAGACCGAGAGGGGTCTGGGGCCATGAGGTCAGGCAAGGCCTGGACGGGGTGAAAAAAACCAGGAGCTCAGAGACCAGCAACCAAAGAGAAAAAGTCTGGAGAAGATGCCAGAGAACTGTCCTTTGCATGTGGTGGAAGGGAGGCCTCGGGGGCACAGGGCACAGGCTGCCTGGGGCAGTGCGCGCAGGCTGTCCCAGGGGTTGGGGGTGGGAGTTTGCACTGAGGGAAGGTGTGGGTGAAACTGTCTCCCAGAGAGCAGGAAAACAATGTTATTAGTAAGTGTTTGCTGCGGGAAGGAATGAACCACTCATTATCTGCAGAAGAGGCTACGAGACTGGGCCAGGGCCCAACTAACCCAGCACATGTGTCCCTGGCGCCTTGACCTACCTGTGGGCCCCAAGGGAAGGAACCTGGGGTCAGACAGAACCCCCTGCCCACAGCCAGCACTCAGAAACTGCTGAACTCCTTCCCACCAGGTAGCGCGGCATTCTCAGGAACAGAGGCTGCCTCCTCAGACATCATGAGGTGAGCTGAGTGCAGCTGAGCTGCCAACTCTAGGTCACTCTGTGGTAACGCATCACTTAAGAACGTTCAGCAGCTCACCCAGGAATCCCAAAATTTGAGAATCTGAAAACAGTTCCACATAGTACTGCATGGCTGGCACCTCAGATATTTAGGGCTTACTTCAAAAGTATGTCACTTTCCCCTCAGCATTCTTTTTTTTTTTTTTTTTTTTGGGATGAGGAGTCTGGCTCTGTCGCCAGGCTGGAGATGCAGTGAGGGTGTGATCTCCAGCTCACTGCAAATCGCCTCTCAGGTTCAAGTGATTCTCCTGCCTCAGCCTCCCGGCTTAAACAAGGACACAGGCGTGAGCCACTGTGCTTGACTGAATTTTTTTATTATTTTAGTAGAGATGGGGTTTCACCATTAGCCAGGATCTCAATCTTCTGACCCTCGTGATCCAGCACAGGCCTCAGGTGCTGGGATTACAGGCCTGAGCCACCGCTTGACCCCACTTGCATTCTCAAATCTGACTTCCTGGCCCTGCTCCTTTATTGGAGGTCATTTTTTCACATTTTTCTTTTGAGGCGGTCTTGCTCTGTCGCCCAGGCTGGAGAGTGCAGTGAGTGCGATCTCGGCTCACTGCAAGCTCCACCTCCCGGAGTTCCAGCCCGCCTCCCAGCCTCCGGTAGCTGGGACTACAGAGCCCGCCACCCGCGCCAGTAGTTTTTGTATTTTAGTAGAGATGGGGTTTCACCATGTTGGGATGGTCTCGATCTCCTGACCTGTGATCCACCAGCTTCAGGCCTCCCAAAGTGCTGGGATTACAGGCTTGAGTACAGCCCGGCCCACATTTTTCACTGCTTTTTTTTGAGGCCGGAGTCTCGCTCTGCCCTTGAGCTGGAGTGCAGTGTGATCTCAGCTCACTGCAGCTCCGCCTCCAGGAGTTCACGCCATTCTCCTCAGCCTCAGTAGCTGGGACTACGAGCAGCCACCTCGCCCGGCTAATTTTTGTATTTTTAGTAGAGGCTGAGGGGTTTCACAGTGTTAAGCCAGGATAGTCTTGATCTCCTGACCTCGTGATCCACCTGCCTCGGCCTAAACATTTTTCAAGAAATGAAAGCCCTTTCCAGAGGGGTCACAGCTCCCCCACACTGCGACTGCTTTACTTGAAGTCACATCAGGGAGTGCCAGGCTGGGGCTACTGGTCTGAGGCTGGTCCTCTCCCAGTTCCAAGCAGGCGTCCTTTCTGCCAAGCCCTGTGACAGGAGGGGACGGCTGCAGCTCCCCCTTCAGCTATAAAAAGCCCCAACACCCAAGCAAGCCGAGGATATGCCGAGAGGACACGCCAGGGAAACCCAGCTGGGACTCAGGAAGAACCTTGACGCCAGAACCATTCTGAGGCTGCCCGCTGCCCTCAGGCTGCTCCAAGCCCCGCTGAGGCGTTGGACAGTTCCGAAGGCCCACATCTCTCCAAGCCGGCCAAAACACCCACCTCTCCCCCGGTAAGTGACCTCCAAGGTAGCAGCAAGCAGTCTTGAGAACTCAGCCCATTCCCTGGGTTTTGGGGTGACACAGAAGTCCAGGATGGAAAAAGGGAGAGGTGACCATGGCCCTGGGCCTCAGCCATGACTATGACAGTGTCTGAACGCCAGGAAAGGGGTCTCTGCAGCCATCAGCTGCAGACCAGGCTTCCAAATGGGCAGCAGAGTCAACAGCGGGGAGGGGCTCCCAGTTCTGAGGCTCTGCTCACCTGGCCAGAGATGGGTGCTAGGCTGAGCTCGGAGGCTTGGTGGATCCATTAACTTCATCCCCTTAAACAGGAAGAGGAGGGCTGCTTTGAGGGTCAGATGAGAGCACAGGTGAAAACTAAAACCGAAGTTAACCATTTCCACTCTTGGAGTACGAATGTCTCTGTTTTCAGCAGAAATAAACCAAGGTCAAGAAAGTCATTTGCCCAAGGTCATACAGCTAAGACCTGAACCTAGACTGAGGTCCTCATTCTAGGCCAGATTTGCTCTTAAACCTCTGGGGCTAAAGTCAAAAGTAAGAACTGGTCTCCAACCTGGCATCTGATTCAGCTTCAGGAAATGGGGGAGGACTGGGCCCAGGCTGATTCGGGAGGAAACTGAGGGTGAAATTTGGCTGGTGCCTCAGAACCTGGCCACTGGAGAACACAGGGCTCCAGATAGGGTCTCCTTTTGCACACGCAGAGCACGGGGAATCTGACCTCTTCTCAGCCCTCTGAACAGGACTGCCATTGAGAGAAAGGGCCCTGTGCTTGTTTGCCTGCGACTTAAAATGTTGGTTGTTTCTGCTGTTCTGTACACACTCTGACATGCACAGCCACAGGTAACCAGGAGCGTGCACATCATGTCTGAGACTGGTCTGCCCAGCGAGGGCCAGAGGCTGCCAGATGTGTTGACGACAGTGGTTACTCACTGCTCACACTACACAGAGGTTTGAAGGCAGATGGCGATAACATGGCTAGGGGAGGGGGGCCGGGGCAGTCTGTCTCCCAAATCCCAAACTGTGGGACCTGAGGGACAGAGGGCAGGCAGGCAACCTCCCTTATTGGCCCAGGCCTGACTCCCCTACCAGCTTAGTGGGCTCGTGGGTACTTTCCTCCATCAGGAGCAGGCCATGGGGCTCTCACTCATATTCATCAGCTTCCTGGTTCCTGGAGGCTGGATCTCACCCGCCTGGAGAGCTACAAGAGCTCCATGCTGTCACTGCAGGCACAGGACTGAAAGATCGCATTAAACCGTCTTTCCACCTAACGTTCACTTTGTGATTCTCTGTGTACGTGCACCTCCACTCCCAGACGACGAACCTCAAGGTGGTTTCCTTTACACGCCCAGTCCCAGAGATGGCTCATGTCAGCATTGGGACACACTGGGTCACAGATGCCGGTGGCTATTTGAATGATGAGTGGTGACAAGGATGCAGATGGATGCCTGGGTCGGGGCAGGTACCTGACAGGGCTGGAGAAGGGAGTGGATACTCCTGGGTCTCTCTTGACTAACAATAAAGATAGGACCAGCTTCCTCGGTAGCCCTTGGTGTTGGGTTCTGCCCCAGTCTACTGTACGTGCAGGGAGGAGAAGGGCCAAGGCTACCCCCACCACGTCTTCCCAAGGTTCCAACTCATGCTTTTTAACCTCCAGGCAGAGGCTTGGCCTGGAAGCTAAGCCCAAGAAAACAGAGCCACGAGAACAAAGCAGAGGTGTTTATTATAGGAACATTCTCAAACCACAATGGAAAAGATGTCCGTACAGGTGGATGGGGATGGAGATCAACCTTGGAGTACACGGACTTTAGGGGACTTCCTGCCTCACGCGTTCTCTCTCTCCCTTATCACCTAAGACCCAGAGACCCCCACTCACTGCAGGAGAGACCCACAAAGAAGCCTTCTCCCTGTGGCCTGGCCCCCAACAGGGACAGTCCTGTTTTCAGAGCAAGAACAGTCTGTACTTCAGACAGGATCCCAACCCCTACCCAACTTCAATGTCGACCGTCTGAGCAGCCAGCTTCATCGGCTGCAAACGCCTCTCTCAGGTGGTCAAAGGAGACACGACAGGGGACCGGGGGGCCCTAGGTGAGGATGTCATGGGCCTGGTGCTCCACCAGCATCTCCATGCTCTTCACATCCGTGCACCAGAACTCCAGGCGGTCCTTCATTCCCTTGATCTGAAACACAGATCCGGACACAAGGGGCATTAAGACACACAGGAGTCACAGGCCAAGTGGCCGCCACAGCACCTGACGGGGCGGCTCTGCATCTCCAGCTGACTCTCTAGGGCAGCACTAATAAAAAGGACTCTGAGCTGGGGGAGTGTGACAGGACTTCCCGGGTTAATTCTTATCACAAGGACATTAGAAAAAACTTGCATGAAAGAAAGCAGACAAGAATAGAGGAAATCCACAGGATTACATTTCCAGCAAATGTAAGATGGATGTGAGCTCAAATCACAGAACCAGGAACGTATTTGATCGGAGTACCTATCTTAAGATTAAAAAGCACCATCAGCACAACTAGCACTATTGTAATAATAAGCTTTTAAATGCAGGGTTCAAATCCCAGGCTTGCATTAAATTAAGCTCTTAGAAAAACCCAACAGCAGTAATTCATTCTCCAAAACCTCGTCTGATAATGCCTTCTTCCCAAATGGCTCCCATCCAAATGAAACTAAGACAGTATAGATACAACCCCCCAAAACCCACAGAGGTGAATAATGGTTTTCACACACAACACCTGCTGCAAATCCAGCACTCGGGGCTGCACCCAGGTCATGTGGACGCGTCTGTCCACCTCGTCTATGCTGCCTTTCACCAGCCCCACCGAAAGGGCCTTCATCACCAGGAGCTCCACCTGCGCAGAGACGGAGGCTTGTGTAAGACAGGAGAGCCTGACACCCCCCAGGGACCCAGATGGCTTCTCCCGTCGTTTTTTACTGTCCAGGGAGCAGCGCTCACACAAGAGCCTTGACTCCTCCATGTGGCAGCTCTGCTGCTCTAACACCCTGAGCCTAGGGACCATACCTCATTCACTGTGATTTTAGCACTTTTGGCAATTTCTTCAAAAGTAAGTTGTCTGTGATTGGCAGGTCGTGTGAAAGTCATCTGGAAAAAATTTTATTAACTATTTAAAACTATTTTTCCAAATAAAAATAGAGAACTGATAAGAATGTTTTGTCAATATTGGCTCTTAAAATAGACGTCTTATTAGTACCCCATACACTAAAAAGTTCCCTAATATTAGACTTACATCTTGTTAAGAACAAGCTTTCAATGCTTAGATAAGAAGGATAACAGCAAAATGCCTTATAGGAATTTTTGACAGTAGCCATTATTCAATCCCTGAACAAGTACTTGAGGCCACAATTTGGCCTCAAACCACAGGGTTGACCACGGCAAACCAGAAATGTAAGGGCCACTTCCTCAAGAAGCTTAGGTTCTAGTGGGGAAAGACAGACGTGTGTGTCAACAGGAAGCGACATGCAACGAGGAGGCAACTGCATCACGGTGAGAGGGGCAGCTACTTCATCTCAGTTCAGATGGTCAGGGAAGGCCTCAGCGGGGTGGCAGTGGGGTGGGAGGGTGTCGTCTGAGCTAAGACCCAAATATAAACTTAAAAAAGCAAGTGGTGGCAAAGGAAAAGGAAGCTGGTGAAGAGAGTGACGCACAGCAGAAGCAGCAGCACTGAAAGCTCAAACTGCTCAGGACAGGCTTGGAGAGTGCAGCGCCCCCACCTGACCAAAATCTGACACCACAGACAAAGTGGCTCCCGGGGTCTGCTTACCTCCATGAGGCACAACAACTGAATCTTCCTCAGAAGCTGGGCTTCGTTAGCTGCTAAATCAGGCTGTAAAGTACAGAAAGACAGAACAATGTCTTCCATGTCTGTGCTTATCAGTTACCTAACTGGGGCTCTGGAATTCGCTCTCTAACAGTAGGCCAAACAAAAAGCAGCTAAGCAGATCCAAACATCTCACACTGCGGACTGCTGAAGCTCATCCACATCTTCTTCATTCTTCTTAGGAAATCTAACTGGGACACTTTGTCAAGGCAAGGAATTTACAAGGTAAGATCTGTATTAATGCTACAAACACCATCAGGCAAGGCCACAGGGTACCGGCATTTCGAGAAGACTCTCCTGGTCAACGTGCTGTCGGGAAGGACACACCCAACAGCCCAGGAGGCTTCCCTCAGGGGCCGCTGCCTGCTCAGTGCCAGGGCAGTCCCTCTGAGGAAAAGTTTCCTTAATTTCTACAGACTTGTTCTGAATCAAAAGAGCAAGTTATTAATTTATAATGAAAAATATCATTGTCATGAGAACTAGAATACACTCTTCTGCAAGACGTGCATCATCTCTTCTTATAGATCAAAACGTTACTTAAACCAAGGAGACTTGTTTTTTTAATTCAAATAGCAACTCATATCCTGACACAGGCAGCCCCGCTGAGGACACTTCTTCCTCAAGCACTGGACAGGTCAAGCTCTGTAGAAAGGGCACTCCCTGTCCAGACAGGCTTTGCTGCCTGAACAGATGCTGCCAACATATATCTACAAATTTTTTCCCTTTAAATTGCTGTAACTAGCCATCTTCCTTTCTGAGTGGCACATGTTTTTGAGACATCAATGAATAACCAGACCACAGTTAGGTCTGGCTGCATCTGTGCTTTCTGCCTCTTCACAGTGACCTCGTCTATATCCACCCTGCTCCACTATGCAGGAATTTTACAAGTTTATGTTAAACTGAGAAAACTGAAAGTTTCAGAAAAATACAAAAATAACCGTAATTCCTACCACAGTTAACATTTTATTAATATTTACTTCTAATAATCTCATTAAAAAAGAACATACTTCACCATTAAAGCTCAAGTCCTTGTTAAGCACCTTTTCCCAACTCCCACCTTCCAGAGGCACCTTCACCCAGTGCCCCCCTCCCCTTGGCTGAGGTGAACTGGCTGTTCTCCCTGCACAGACCTCTCCTCCTGCGCCCACTGCTCTCCCCATCCCTGCACCCACCGCTCTCCCCATCCCTGCACCCACTGCTCTCCCCCTGCACCCACCTCTTCCCCTCCCTGCACCCACCTTTTCCCCTCCCTGCACCCACTGCTCTCCTCCTCCCTCCACCCACCCCTTTTCCCCTCTCTGCACCCACCGCTCTCCCCTCCCTGCACCCACCCCTTTTCCCCTCCCTGCACCCATCACTCTCCCCCTGTACCCACCCCTCTCCGTCACTGCACCAGGCACTTGTTCCTCCTTCATTCCACGCTCTCTCCCACCCACTCATGTTGGCCTCACACATTCGTCTTTCAGTTCAGCAAAGATACTAACATTTTCCTTTTCCTCCGCTGAGTGCACTGTTCCCACACTCTTCACTCATTCCTAAGGCCACACAGACCTTAGGTCACTATGGCTTCTATGCCTTCTGTGAGACCCTCTCCACCCAGCACAAATGCAGGGCCCACATTCGATTGTTTTCTCAGAACACCCTCACTCTAACCAACCACTTAACTCTCTGCTCTATGAGAGCAAGGACTAACCTATCTCGGTCTCCTCTGTGCCCAGTTCCTTCCTGTGTGCCTAGGGAAGACGCTCAATGAACATTGGTTGTATGAGTGAGTAGATACACAGGGGAACAAGGGCTGGGGCATCGTCAGAGCCATACCTGCTGGCCCCAGGCAGTCTTCAGAGTCTGGAACCTCTCTACGTTGCCACTGTTGAAGGCATAGAGGGTGTCAATCAGCCACTGCCGGTCAGTGTTCCGCAGGGACTCCAGCACGGGGTGCATGAGCTGTGGGGATGGAGACGGTCAGCACAAGGTGCATGAGCTGTGGGGATGGAGACGGTCAGCACGGGGTGCATGAGCTGTGGGATGGGACGGTCGGCACGGGTGCATGGAGCCAGGATGGAAGGCACGGGGTAAGGAGCTGGGATGGGACGGTCAGTGGGGGGATGGAGACGGTGGAAGGGATGGATGGGATGGAAGGGGATGGGATGGAAGGAAGGAAGTGGAATGCATTTAGCCTCTCCAAAGTTAAACACTCCCTCGCCGAGAAGCCCTGCTAGCCCCAGCGTGAAGGCTCTCTCCTGCTGCTCAGACACTACGGTAGCAACACAGTCCCATTTACAATCCAGTCACAATAATCAGTCCTGTTTAGCTTTAAAAATCTCATATAACAAAAAAGTAAAAAAACATTGTTTGAAATGGTTGTATTACAAAGCCCTGACATTAGTCACCTCTTCTGAAGTACTGGGTTGATTTAATAATTTGTCCCCATGGGTCTGGAATTGCAGTTTTCAAAACAAGGGTCTCAGCTACAGGGATTCCAAGGGTCTCAGCTACACGGATTCCAAGGGTCTCAGCTACACGGATTCCAAGGGTCTCAGCTACAGGGATTCCAGGGGTCTCAGCTACACGGATTCCAAGGGTCTCAGCTACACGGATTCCAAGGGTCTCAGCTACACGGATTCCAAGGGTCTCAGCTACACGGATTCCAAGGGTCTCAGCTACACGGATTCCAGGGGTCTCTGGCAGCTGGGTTCTGGGATTCCAAGGGTCTCAGCTACACGGATCTCCAGGGTCTCGCCACCATTCCAAGGGTCTCAGCCAAGTGATCTCCAGGGGTCTCAGCTACACGGATTCCAAGGGTCTCAGCTACAAGTGATTCCAGGGGTCTCAGCTACACCTGGATCTCCAGGGTCTCAGCTACACGATTCCAAGGGTCTCAGCTACACGGATTCCAGGGGTCTCAGCTAGGGACTCTGCAAGGTCGCAGCCACAGGACTCCAGGGTCTCAGCCACAAGGACTTCCAAGGGTCTCAGCCAGGGATTCCCAAGGGTCTAGCCAGGATTCCAGGGTCTCAGCTACACGATTCCAGGGGCTCCAGCTACAGGGATTCCAAGGTCTCAGCTACAGGGATTCCAAGGGTCTCAGCTACAGGGATTCCAAGGGTCTCAGCTACAGGGATTCCAAGGGTCTCAGCTACACGGATTCCAAGGGTCTCAGCTACAGGGATTCCAAGGGTCTCAGCTACAGGGATTCCAAGGGTCTCAGCTACAGGGACTCCAAGCATCCTTTATTCTGCAGCAGAAGGGCGCGCGGGGTGGGTTCAGCAGGTATTTACGTCATGGGACTTCCTACAAAAACCTGTGACTTAGGTAACAATAAGGAACTGGAGAAGGAACAGTAAAGGAGCTAGGAGGAAAGCCTCATTTTCATGTAAATTAAATGCTGGAGACAAATACAATGTAGAAACTAAAGTTTATACAAATCTTCCCATTTTTTCTTCAAAACAGGATGAATCCATCTGAGTAATTTCTTTTTTTTTTTTTTGGTGAGATGGGGTCTCACTCAGTCACCCAGGCTGGGGTGCAGTGGTGCAATCTTGGCTCACTGCAACCTCCACCTCCCGAATTCAAGAGATTCTCCTGTCTCGGCCTCCCAAGTAACCGGGATTACAGGCACCCACCATAACACCTGGCTAGTATTTTCAGTAGAGACAGGGTTTCACCACGTTGGCCAGGCTGGTCTTAAACTCCTGACGTCAGATGATCCGCCTGCTTCAGCTTCCCAAAACTGCTGGGATTACAGGTGCGAGCCACCACGCCCAGCCCCGCTTAGTAATTTCTGAGAACTGTCATCTCAAGCGCCTCACAGATGCTAAGTTTGGAGAATACGCTCCTGTGTGACATGGACTTTAATGGCCTAGGTTACCTGGTAGATCCTTGATGTCAACACAGCCCAAAAACCGCAGAGCATCTTTGTAGTAGGACGCGTGGTTTCCAACTGTTTGATAGTATTTACTGGAGAGATCATAGAAACGACTGTGAACCGACGTCACACCAGGAAGGTTGTTGAGCATTTCTTCAACATCTTCAATTGTTTCCTACATATGGAAAGCAAAATCATCTCTCTTTTTAAGTTAAAAGTTTATTTATTTCATTTTTTTAGGGACAGGGTCTCACTCTGTTGCCTAGGGTGGTCTTGAACTCCTGGCCTCAAGCGATCTTCCCACCTCAGTCTCCACAGTAGCTGGGATTACAGGTTCAAGCCACTGTGCTTGGTGAAGATTTTTAAAGTAATATGTTGTGAGATGAAAAGCGCAAACTACAAAGGCAAAGACTGATGAATGTGACTACATTAACATGGAAAACTTAATCCAAAACACAGAAAAAAGTACAAAGACAAGCTATAGACTGGGAAGCAATATTTACAACATGTATAACCCACCAGCAATTATGACCAAGGAAATATAAAAACGCTTACAAATCAGTCAGGAGACAGCAACACAGTACAAAAATGGGCAAAAGACATTAACAGGCAATTGACAGATCTGGAGACACAAACAGAATGGCCAATAAACCACTAGTAATTGTGAAATGCAAATTAAACCCCCAACAAGATATAATTTCACTTCTATTAGATCAGCAAGGGTTAGAGCCTGAAACTATCAGGTGTTGAAGATATGGAGCTTCCAGAGTGCTCGTACGGCGCTGAGGGAGCGTATATCTGGGAAAGGCAGAGATGCATACAGTTTGTATCTATAGTCTCCAGGCATATATCCTGGTGAGATTCTGCCCACGTACACAAGGGATCACGCACAGAAACACTTATAGCAGTATTGTTTGTGATAGTGAAAAAAACAACCTAAATCTCTCTCTCTCTCTTTTTTTTTTCTGAGATGGAGTCTTGCTCTGTTGCCCAAGCTAGAGTGCAGTGGTACAATCTTGGCTCACTGCAACCTCAGCCTCCCAAGAGGCTGGGATTACAGGCGCCCGCCACCACGCCTGGTTAATTTTTGTGTTTTTAGTAGAGACGGGGTTTTACCATCTTGGCTGGGCTGGCCTTGAACTCCTGACCTCATGATCCACCTGCCTCAGTCTCCCAGAGTGCTGGGATTACAGGTGTGACCACCACACCCGGCCCTAAACCTCTTCAACAGGAGACAGGATATGTATGTTGTGGAACACTTACACAGCGAAATTCCGTACAGGAGTACACGCACACTGGCTACACATACCCACAGGACTCTGGAACCCAGGACTGAGCCAATGTTAAAACACTTGAGTTACACACCCCCATTTAATGAAGCACAAGGAAATGCATGGGCATGAGAGGGAGCCTGGCTGGGGGAGAAGAGTGGTCTGAAGGGTAGTGGGGCCCTGACTGTGGCTTCGTTCCTTCCTGAGCTGGCTGGGGCACATGGACGCCTATTACAGCATTGTGGACTGTGACTTACAGCTTCCAGCGTGTCTTAAAATACTTCAAAATAAAATGCACTAAGTATGCACATGGGTGAAGACTGAGAAACAATAAACAATAAAAAGTATCTTTTCAGGGCAATGAGGACAGGAACACTTTTAACCTAACCCCAATATTTTCTTTAACATTATGGTTAGCAAACAAACACAAACACACACAGGCTCTGGTTAAACAAGGTGGACCCACCACGTCGGTTTCACTGCCACTCACATCCATACCTGTCTCCCAAACTGCACGAAAACATAATTGAACATAAGAAAGACATAAAAATATACAGGATACTTCAGCAACATTTAGGAGGCAGAAGGAAGGTGGAGGAACAGCACATGACGTGCCAGTGGTGTGTAGGCTGACCTTGGTCAGGGAGAACCAATGTGCTTTGGGCTGACTGAGGCCGTTGGAGTCATTATTAGACGGATGTGCTGTGGTCACACGGGACTGCTCTTTTGTTTAAGGGCAGCAGGCATTGTATCAGCAACTTACTCTTAAGTGGTTTTGGAAAAAAGCTACAGACACACACAAAGGCAAAAGTAGTAAAAGGTTAGCAATGGGGGGCTGGGCGCAGTGGCTCACGGCTGTAATCCCAGCACTTTGGGAGGCTGAGAACAGAGGGATCACTTGAGGTCAGGAGTTCGAGACCAGCCTGGTCAACATGGTGAAACCCTGTCTCTACTAAAAATACAAGAAAATTAGCCGGATGTGGTGGCAGGCGCCTGTAATCCCAGCTACTCAGGAGGCTGAGGCAGGAGAATCGCTTGAACCCAGGAGGCGGAGGTTGCAATGAGCTGAGATCGTACCATTGCACTCCAGCCTGGGTAACAGAGCGAGACTCCATCTCAAAAAAAAAAAAAAAAAAAAAGGTTTGCAATGGGGAATTTGGGTTGAGGTATAGGAGTTCTTTGTGTTATTTTTGCAACTTTTCTCTAATTTAAAAATGTTTTAAAATAAATAGTAAAGAACAAAAATAGGTTTTTTTTTCCCTACAGATTTAAATAATTTTAATCCAAAGAGAAATCTGTATATGGTGAGCTCACCTTTGTAACCTGTAGGTCCCCGATGTTTAATTTTAGAGCTCCAATTGCTGTTTTACACAGGATCACTGCCTCATCACTACTTTTCACCTAAGACATCAAAAACAAAAACAAGAAACCTCAGAACGTGGGCAGCTGACTAACAAAGGAAGCCAGCTACTTGCACATTAACGCAACCTTGATGACTAGAGACCGTGTGGTCTCTCAAGGTCTGGACGGTGAGCATGGACACAAACTGTAAGTCATCCATACCCTAAAAGGTATTGCTCACATCTCACATTTACCTTCTCACGAGTCTTTTCCAGGAAAGTAAGAGCCACATTAGGATCTGGAAAAGAAAGAACAGTCAGAAGGACCATCAAAAGACTGGTTTCTACTAACCAAGACATCTTTAGGTAGGATAATCTTTAGGTTTTGACCATAAAGTAGAATAAAAATACAATATTGGATACAGAAAGCACAAAAGTTCAGTTAACTTATATTTCAAGATAATTTTAACTACCACTTGGATCTGCTCCTTTATAAAACAAAGTAAGACTTACCAGTCATCTGTCTAACTACATGAAGAATGATTTCTACCAGGGACAAAGGATTCACCCTGAAATGAAAACCACCAGTCTTTGAGTACCAATGAGTATCAAAGTACTCATTTGCAAAGTAAAAAAGGGATGAAAGGGTTTTACCTGTGTTCAAATTCACTGATAAAGTTTTCATAAAGCTGTGAAACCAAAACACGGAGAGAAATTACAGGATGTCTTGTATTCTGCAAAATGAAGACCCCAGATACTATTTTTGGTACAGAAGCTGCATCAATGCTATCAAGTTGGGAGTGTGCAAACCACAATGCCCATCACACAGTAAGCAGTGCATGTTTGCAGAATGACAGGAGACCATATTAGGGCTTATTTACATTCACGTAAATGATCAACAGATTATTAAGGAACATTAGGTTTCTTCTAGCTTTGGGAATTAGGGTATGGACCGATAAGAACCTCCAGACAAATTCCTATATTCTTTCTTCCAGGTATTGTAAGTTAAATAGACATCAGACTGAAATGCTCCCCCAGTTTTCTCCCTGTGGCTTCTGGGCTGTTGGTATTTGGATGCTTGTGAAGACGGCTTGTGCCGCTGTGTGGTCTCCAGCCGACCAGGACAGGTTTATTTGTATCTATCCTGTTTGTTGAAGTAATAAGACCATTGTGGAAGGAAGGTGAAACCCCATAAGTAAGTCTGTTGAAAATCCTACAGCTAGAGGTTCAAGACCTATGTTCAGCAGTTGGACTTAATGCATTTCTTGAGAAAAATAAAATGTACTCTAGAGAATGGAATCGTGATGTCTAATATAAAGGCAGAGTCTGGGCCCAGCTCAAACGGGAGATGGCAGCCTCTGTCTTGTACATTTCCCATCACATGAAGTCAGTAACGTTGTGTGCAGCATAAACGATACCTCAACTAAAAACAAGGACACAAAAAAACAGGAAAAACAGGAGGCAGTGACCAAAGTCTTCAACAAGGAGAGGGAAGAAAAAAAGGGAAAGGAAAGAAAAAGACGTAGCCGGGCACAGTGGCCCACGCCTGTAATCCCAGCACTTTGGGAGGCCAAGGCGGGCGGATTACGAGGTCAAGAGATTGAAACCATCCTGGCCAAAATGGTGAAACACTGTCTCTACTAAAAATACAAAAATTAGCTGGGTGTGGTGGCACGTGCCTTTGGGAGGCTGAGGCAGAAGAATCGCTTGAACCTGGGAGGCGGAGGTTGCTGTGAGCTGAGATTGCACCATTGCATTCCACCCTGGGCAACAAGAGCGAAACTCCATCTCAAAAAAAAAAAAAAAAAAAGAAAAAAAAAAGACATAATGTAGTATCAGCACCAAGTATGTGGTACTACTTGGTATGCAAAAGCCTCCATTAAGAGACCTGAAGTACGTAGTAGCCTCCATTAAGAGACCTGAATGGAGGCTTCTAATTTGTATCAAAGGAAAACAGAAGCGTTTCGTTTGCATTACTTACCTGAACTGTGAACCCTTGTGCCTCCCATCTTTATCAGAGTTGACAGTGAAATAACCTTATATCAGAAGTTTGCACCTCACTTTTATGGAGTATAAAAGAAGTTTTTTGACTTTCAATGCATTTTTTTTTGAAGAAAATATTTTAAAACGGACAATGGCCTGTACAATAAGTTACTTGAAATCTTATATCTATCTTCTGCGTAAACATATTTCAGATAAATTTCAATTAGATTTGAAATACACATTTTGTTCACCTATTAATGAAATAAAATTTGAAACAAAAAAGAAAGGCTCGCTAATCAAACGGAATGGAGTTCCTTCAGATTTTAGAAGGTTAAAGCTAATTGTGCGCCATTTTGAAATTTCTTAGCCACTCAGCACACTTGAGCACTTCCTCAGACTCCATGCTAGGTAGTACAGCACAGAACGTGTAAGACAAATGATGGGTCTTCAAGGAGCTCCTGGTCTACTGAAGACAGTCTTTAAACAAATAAATGACAATACAGTGAGTTTAAGTGCAAAAAGAAAGAAAGAAAAAGCACAGAAGTGCATCAGCCAAAGGGAGAAGCTTCAAAGACCATTACTGCAGAAGTGGCGATACTGAGTTTCCGGAAAATGAGCACAGTTACAGAGGTGGCCACATGGTGTGGGAGAGGAAGAAGCTGAGAGAAGAACATTCCAGACAGTAACAAACATGTGCAAAAGCACTGAAGAAAAAAATACATTATGTTTCAGGAGTAGCTCTGAGGGACACAGACTAGGAAGCACTGAAGATTGGTCTCTGTCCAGAGTGCAAGGCTGAACCAGAGGACCCACATGATCATTTCTATTTTAGAAACATGCCGGGGCAGAGAGGACAGCAGGTGAAAGAGACAGAGAGAACAGTCAGAGGCTAGTAGTGGCCAAGACAGGAGCGTGAAGGAGCAACAGTAATGAGGATGGACGAATACTCTGAGAGAGATTTAGGGGTAACTTGAAGCAGACTCACTCAGATGTGGGCTGGTCACAGAGAAGGAGAGCTGACAATAACCCCTGAGCTTATGGCCTGGGTAACTGGGCCAAAAGAGTGCCTAGTGTGGGCACAGTAGGAGAGGGAACCTCCAAATGACCTTAACTTGGGATTAGGAGAGCCTGAGGTTCCTCTGGGATATGAAGGTAGAAGGATGAAAACGCCCCTGTAGCAATTACATATTTGAATCAGGCACACAAGAAACAGCCAACTAAATAAAATGGCATTTTTGTCCCGATGCTGTGGCTCACATCGGTAATGCGGCACTTTGGGAGGCCGAGGCAGGTGGATCACTTGAGGACAGGAGTTCAAGACCAGCCTGGCCAACATGGTGAAACACCATCTCTACTAAAACTACAAAAATTAGCCAGGTGTGGTGGCACATGCTTGTAATCCCAGCTACTTGGGAAGCTGAAGCATGAGAATGGCTGGAACTGGGGAGACGGAGGTTGCAGTGAGCTAAGTTCTACCATTGCACTCCAGCCTGGGTGACAGGGCGAGACTCCGTCCCCTTGCCCCCCAAAATAAATAAAATGGTGGCCAGGTGGTGGTTCACACCTGTAATCCCAGCACTTTGGGAGGCTGAGGTGGGTGGATCACCTGAGGTTAGGCGTTTGAGACCAGTCTGGCCAACATGGTGAAACCCTGTCTCTACTAAAAATACAAAAATTAGCCAGGCGTGGTGGCGGGAGCCGGTAATCCCAGCTACTCTGGAGGCTGAGGCAGGAGAATCGCTTGAACCAGGGAGGTGGAGGATGTAGTGAGCCAAGACTGTGCCACTGCACTCCAGCCTGGGCAACAAGAACGAAACTCTGTCTCAAAAAATAATAATAAATAAATTTTTAAAATGGCATTTTTGCTACAAGAGACTATTTCAAAGATATTTTCCTTATTAGAGGGAAATGTTTGAACTTTCCTGACATCTATTGATCTAAAAAAGTACCTTTAAAAAGAAGCCCACTAAGTCCAGAAAGTCAAAATTACTTCTGGTGACTACAAATTCACAAATACTAGAAATTCACAAATACTAGAAATTCATAAATACTATCCATTTACACTTATGCCGACTGGATCCCAACAATTTTTAAATGTTTATTCTGTCCATGGGAAAAGTAAACTCAGATCTGCCAACTTAAATAAACATCACCTTACCGTGAGGTTGCGGCCATATTTTGCCACGTGTAGAAAAGTGATTTAAAGATAAGAAGCCAAAGGATAGAGATAAACAATTAGGAATCATCTATCCTGATGATTTAGAACCTCAGGGAACAAGTATTAAGACAGGTCTCAGGCCAGGCACGGTGGCTCCTGCCTACAATCCCAGCAGTTTGGGAGGCCAAGGCAGGCAGATCACCTGAGGTCGGGAGTTTGAGACCAGCCTGGCCAACACTGGTGAAACCCCATTTCTACTAAGAAATACAAAAATTAGCCAGCTGTGGTGGTGGGCACCTGTAATCCCAGCTACTTGGGAGGCTGAGGCAGAAGAATCGCTTGAACTCGGGAGGTGGAAGTTGCAGTGAGCCAAGATCGCACCATTGCACTCCAGCCCGGGCAACAGGAGCGAAACTCCGTCTCAAAAAAAAAAAAAAAAAAAAGGCAGGTCTCATTTATCATTTTCCCACATAATCCAGAAGACTGAATGTTGAGCAAAATCTCCAGGCTTACAGATGATTTTAAGTTCCTCTGAATAGTAAAATGTCAAATTGATGGCTATAAACCACAAGAAAATCTTACAAGCCCAGGTGGTGGGGTAGTAAGGTGGTAAGCTCTGTTGTGAGCATATAAAAGTAATGTATTCCGGAGAAATGACTCAAGCTGTAATTATAAGCTATCAGTTACAATGCTGGTATGAATCTCTGATTCATTCAGAATGAGAGTAAGATGTCAGGAAAAACTTCAAAGAGGAGGCTACCAGTGAGCAAATTTGTGGGGATGTGTCAGGGGATCTGGGGAAGGCTAGGAAAGAAACTGCGTTTTTTTAAACTGTTGAAAAAATTCTAAAAGTCCTCTATTACAGAGGCAGCATGACACTACACAGAACTCTCCCTCCAACCCACCTACCCTCAACCGAAGTACAAAAGGTGCTTTATCTTCCACACTACCCAGGACAGAAGTGTCTGGGCAAGCAGTCAGTGTGGCTTAAAGAAGGGGAGTGATGGAAGTTATCTAAGATTCCCACAGATAGTAATCTTCCTCACACCTTACTCCACCCTCTAACTGGGTTTGAACTTTGTATCTAATAACAGTTTTCTAAAAATAGAGTACTAAAAGGAAGCCTATGAACTAAGATACTCAGGCATGTTTTAAGATAGTACTTTATGCCAGAATTTTAGAAAAAGCCAGAATGTTAGTGTTTGAATCCTCTTCTGCCACTTATTAGCAGTGACCTATAGTAAGTTACTTAAAGTCTTATGTTTGCTTCTACATCAAAAAAGTGAGATGAAAGTAGTATCTACTGAGCAGCGTCGTTAGGAAGGACATGTGAAGCACTCAGACCAGTACCTGACATAAAGGGACTTCTGAAGAATTGTAGCTTATTATTATTATTATTGTTAGCAAAAAGCCCATCTTATTTTAAAAAGTCCTTGAGTACATTAATATAATCTGACCTAGTATCGCAAATTATTTACCTTAATGAGACCATCTCCTTGGGCAAAGCACGGATCCTGCACAAAATCAAGCACCTGAAGTGTCAGCTGATGCCACAACCTGAAAAACATACAGCCCTTAAGACCTCTAACCTAATATCCAGTCACAGACACCTTCAGCCTTGATGATCCTATCAAGTCACAAATATAGGTTGGGTATCTCTAATCCAAAACTCCAAAATTCAAAATGCTCCAAAATCCAAAACTTTCTGAGCACCAACGTAAGGCTCAAAGGAAACGACCATTGGAGCATCTCAGATTTCAGATTTTTGATTCATGGATACTGAATGGGTAAGCACATATCGAAAATATTTCAAAATCCGAAAAAATACTAAATCCAAAAAACTTTTGCCCCAATGCATTTCTTTCTTCTTCTTTCTTTCCTTTTTTTTTTTTTTTTTTTTGAGACAGAGTCTCACTCTGTTGCCCAGGCTGTAGTGCGGTGGCACCATCTTGGCTCACTGCAACCTCTGCCTCCCAGGTTCAAGTGATTCTCCTGCCTCAGCCTCCCGAGTAGCTGAGATTACAGGCATGAGCCACCGTGCCCCGCCGCCCCAGTGCATTTCTGGTAAGAGATGCTAAATCCATACTAACCAGTCTCTACTGTGTAGTAGAAAGAATGCTAAAGCAGATGCAATAAACCTGAGTTCTTTTCCTGGCTCTGCTGTTGAATGGCTATGTCACTTTAAGATCACTTAACTTCTCTCTAAGACTCAGTTTTCCCAGGTATGAAATGGAGAACATTATTCTAGATTACCTCAGAGGGTACTGTGAGGTTTGATTGGAAACAAGAACTTTGAAATCATACATATGTACCTTGAGATTCTGGCTCTTCTACCTATTAGCTAGTATCTCAGGGAAGACAATTAAAATGAGCTTCAGTTTCCTCCTCTGTGAAAAGGATGAATAAAGGATTAAATAAGCTAATATATAAAACCTCCAGGACAGTGACATAGCGCTTCATCCAAAATCTAAAGGCTAATATTTAATAACGCATATGAAATGCTTTGAAAATTACCAAGTGCTATCCAACACAAACCATTATTTGCCAAACATTAATTTGCTCTCAAAAACTGCTAATAGCAGAAGGCTGCTGAATGCTAAACATCATCAAAACATGTATGGAACATCTATGTGAAAGGTATTATATTAAATGCTAGGGTTAACAGGAAGGTTACTACAGGAGATGTATTTTCTATGGAATAGCTCCAGCCCAATGCCAGCAATTTATCCTATCATTTTAAAAGGAGATTAGTGCTTAGCAACAATTTAATGGCTCTGCAATTCATCCTGTTTCTAAACAAACTTAAACTTTAAGATCTTTCTAGGGGCACACAGCCCAGCGAGAAATACAATGGAAGGTAAAGACAATGGGACGGGGTGCAACCAGTTGCAGAACTAATAGGGAAGAGAGCAAAGCTGCACTAGCCTCTGGTTTATCAACTCCAGACCATGAGAAAGATAACTGTGGATACAGTTACACCATGACAAGGCTAAGCGCGAATCACCAAGATCTGTTTCTCAAAGTGGGTGGCAATCTGGTTCTGAAAGTTTGTTTGCTTGTTTCGCTGGAATACAGAGCTAAAAGCAAAGGCTTCCCCTGAACCGTCTTAGTAAGACCCGAGGTAGACGAGTTCAGAAGCCTCAGTCACAGTCCCTCGTTAGGGAAGCACTGAATCTCAGACCCAAACATCCTGGCTACAGCTCTTGGCCCTCGTGGTCTGTCATCCTTCTTACTCCTCGACCCTGCCACTCGGGGTTCCTCAGCAAACCCTGCTGGCACAGCCAGTCGCTACACGTCCCCGTTTCCCCGCAACTTGGGTCTGGGCGCCCTCAGCCCATCAAGGGCCCGCTTCTCCGCCCGCCCGCCCCCTCCGTCTCCCTCTATCGCTGGGGCCCAGGGCCCGTCTGTCTGCTCGGAGCTTACTTCTTCGTGTAGAGTTCCTCCAGACGGTGCCACACAGCGGGCTGTCCGGGCCCGGAGCTCTGGCTCTGCTGTAGGAAGCCCGGTACGTCCTTCATGACAGCAGGAAGACCCCCGGCACAGATGAACAACCGGGATGTCAGCCCCGCGGGGATGTCTGCCGGAAATGCTCACTCACTTCCGGCGCCGCGCGGCGCGGGGCAGGCTGGGAGCGCCGTAGCCGGCCGGGGGGCGGGGCCCGCTGGTTGCCGGGTAACCGCACATGTCTGCGCTCGGGACAAAACTCTCGGCGTTTGCAGCCTGCTTCCCGCGCACCTGGTTGTGCCATTGAGGCTTAAAAAGTATGGGTGCCTGTGGTCGAACCGGCCTTGGACTAGCTTTGTGGTGTTAGCCTTTGTGACCCGGAATTGCTCCTCTCAAATGACCTTCCCAGTAGGGTCTTGCGAGGACTAGGTGTAAATATAATGCCTGACCATAGTAAAAGCGCTCAGAAAGTATTAACTGTCACCGCCATCCGGGTTGAAAAAGGTGTGAGCGCAGGGTACAGAAATGCTGGCTCCAGGTTTGACCTCCTGGGCGAGAGGTCAGACACCAGACTAGGGAACTTCCTCTACTCGGCCTCAGCGTCTACCCGGTCGCGCCGGAGGCGTGGACACGGAGGCGGGGCCGGGAGGCGGAGGCGGGGCCGGGAGGCGGAGGCGGAGGCGGGGCCGGGACGCGGAGGCGGGGCGAGTCCGGAGGACTCCTCAGGCTGCGGGGAACATGGCGTTCTGGGGTTGGCGCGCCGTGGCAGCCGTCCGGGTGTGGGGCCGGGTAGCTGAACGGGCCGAGGCCGGGGGAGGCGTGGGGCCGTTCCAGGCCTGGAGCTGTCGGCTGGTGCTTGGCGGCAGGGACGATGTCAGTGCGGGACCGAGAGGCAGCCGCGGGGTCCGCGGTGAGCCCTTGGACTCGGCGCGCCCCTTGCAGAGGCCTCCCAGACCCGCGGTGCCCAGGGCATTCCGGAGGCAGCCGAGGGCAGCAGCTCCCGGTTTCTTCTTTTCGAGGTATTTTGGGCAAGGACAAGCACTTCTTGCGTGTTCGTTGTCTACACCTCGCCCCCCTTTCTCACCTTGCCGTGTTTCCTTTGAGGCATGTCTGGGAGTTACTTCCGTTCCAACACCCGGGGCCTCCGTCTTTACGCTGATCTGTGGACGTCCTTTACGGGGTTTTGTCGTTTAGTTCACCATTCCCCCATTGAAATACCTTCTAACCTTTAGTTACTTACATCATGCTGTGGTGAATAACCTTGTTTGCACCTCACTTTTTGCATAAATTCCTAGTACTGGGACTGCTAGGTCCAAAAGTATATGCATTTAACGCTTTAATTATCCCTCATAAATGTTGTGCGGTTAATGCTCCCACCCCATGTGATCATACCCGTCTCCATAGTAATTGCATCTAAGAGCTGAGCCTACATAGGAAAAAATCTTAAGGTCCATGGTTGTTAGATATCAAATGCCCTATAATGGATGAATATTTAAGTAAATAATGGTACATTGACTTGATGCTGTCTGACACACTGCTGAAAATATTGGTGAAAAGTGAGGCTTGAAGTGGTAGCTCACCCTTGTAATACCAGCACTTTCGGAGGCTGAGACAGGGCGATAGCTTGAGGCCAGGAGTTCAAGACCAGCCTGGGCAACATAATGAGACCTCCATCTCTACAAAAAATTTAAAAATTAGCCGGGCATGGTGGCGCAAGCCTGTTGTCCCAGTTACTTCTGAGACTAAGGCAAGAGGATCCCTTGAGTCGAGGAGTTCAAGGCTGCAGTGAGCTATGATTGAGTCACTGCACTCCAGCCTGGGTGACAGAGCAAGACTCTTATCTACCTGGGAAAAAAAAGAAAAAAAAAGTTTAATAGATCCTGAAACGTCGGCTGGGCGTGGTGGCTCATGCCTGTAATCCCAGCACTTTGGGAGGATGAGGCAAGTGGATAACGAGGTCAGGAGTTCGAGACTAGCCTGGCCAACATGGTGAAACCCCGTTTCTACTAAAATTACAAAAATTAGCTGGGGGTGGTGGTGGGCGCCTGTAATCCCAGCTACTCGGGAGGCGGAGGCAGGAGAATCACCTGAACCTGGAAGGCGGAGGTTGCAGTGAACTGAGATTGCACCATTGCACTCCAGCCCAAGCGAAAGAGCAAAACTCCGTCTCAAACAAAAGATCCTGAAGAGTCAGTCATTCATCCAAGAAGCCCTGAGTGAGCTCTTGTTCTGTGCCAGACTCTGCTCTAGGTGCTATGGATGGAGCGGGGACCAGGACCGACAAACACATGGAGCGCATTCTAAGATCAGTGATACTCTGCAAGACTGTTAAACTAATCCTTGCTACCACTGGCCCTAAAGCAGGAGGCACAGGGCTCCCTATGAGGAGTCCATTGCATGGGCTTTCTGCAGTTTGGCTTTGGATTTTTGAGCTCTCTGAATTTGTTCTTTGTGTAATTTGCACAGTGTCCCTTCTAGGTTGCCCCCATGCCTGCCCCTCAGGGTCCCCCACTCCCAATGAATTTCACACCATGCAGCATATACTTTAAGCCATACATCTGATGTTCCAGACGTTTGGTAAAATGCCGTTTATGTGTTATTCAGTGACTCACAAACATTTTATTTACGTAGATGAGGAATGTACTCAGGCACCCTTCGGGATACCTTGGCCTCAGCAGGCACTCAACAGCCATAATAACTTTCATTCCTTTATGCTTCTCTTAACAGTTCATGTTTAGTAGCAGCACAGTAGCTATTTGAGGAATGACTTTAAGTTAATAAATGTCTGAAATGGGGCGTTTAATAGGTGGTGAGATGGTTTTAGAGCCAGGGTTTTCCCTCTTTGCTTCTTGACTACTTGACGAGTTTTCATTAGAAAACTCCTTTGGAGGTTTGCACTCAGTCAGAGAGTTGAGTGCCTACTGAGTGTACTGAATTATGAAATGAGCACAGTTCCCATTAACCTGAAATTTTTGCTCCCAAATAAGTCTTGATTCTGATTTATGACTGCTTTCCGTTGTAGCCCACTAGTCATCTGAGAAAGGTGATTATTTTGAGAGGCCTGGGGGGACATACATGGTCATTCTCGATGGGGGTGGTGCAGAGGGCAGAACCATGCTCTTTCTTGCTATCCTGAGACTGGTTGCTATCTGTTTCCTTTGCTGCTGTGTTTTTTTCTGTCAGTATTAAAGGTGGAAGAAGGCCTATATCTTTTTCTGTGGGTGCTTCAAGTGTTGTTGGAAGTGGAGGCGACAGTGACAAGGGGAAGCTTTCCCTGCAGGATGTAGCTGAGCTGATTCGGGCCAGAGCCTGCCAGAGGGTGGTGGCCATGGTGGGAGCCGGCATCAGCACACCCAGTGGCATTCCAGACTTCAGGTACTGCCTGCAGTCCCACCTGCCTCCTGCCCTCCCCTCCCCTGCCTCCTGCCCTCCCCACTGCCCGGTTTCTTGCAAAGGCCTCAGAGCCTCTGTCTTCTCTCCCTGCAGATCTCCGGGGAGTGGCCTGTACAGCAACCTCCAGCAGTACGATCTCCCGTACCCGGAGGCCATTTTCGAACTCCCATTCTTCTTTCACAACCCCAAGCCCTTTTTCACTTTGGCCAAGGAGCTGTACCCTGGAAACTATAAGCCCAACATCACTCACTACTTCCTCCGGCTGCTTCATGACAAGGGGCTGCTTCTGCGGCTCTACACGCAGAACATCGATGGGCTTGAGCGAGGTGAGCCCTCTGTGAGTCGCACACATTCTTTTTCTCACAGGGAAGGCTCAGGTGCCTGTTTCTGGGGACGGCCGAAGCCTGGTGCTCGTGCTTCTTCCTTAGAACTGTTTTTGAGCCAACTGGTTAGGGCTTTGTTCCCAAGGAAAACGCCTCTGGGTGTTTAAAGGCCACTGCTTGTTCTCCTACATACCTGCAGAGCTGTGTATTTTGGGCAGAAGCTGACATTGTTTTGCCAATCTGGTGTGATGATCTCTCTTTTTTCTTCTCTCTTTTAAAAATTGTATTATGGAATTTTTTTGAGCACACGCAAAGAGAAAAATGTAACGAACCGTCCTGTCCTCATCACCAGCACATAGCCAGTCCTTCCTGCGTCCTCACCACCTTCTTCCAAATCCCCAGATTATTTTGAAGCAAACCTCTCATATCATGAATTTAATCTAGAAATAATCTATAAACACATGGATGGATATCTCTAGGGGATACTTTAAAAACAACTCTGGCCGGGTGTGGTGGCTCACATCTGTAATCCCAGCATTTTGGGAGGCCGAGGCAGGTGGATCACCTGAGGTCGGGAGTTCGATACCAGCCTGGCCAACGTGGCAAAACCCCATCTCTACTAAAAATACAAAAAATTAGCCAGGCATGGTGGTGTGTGCCTGTAATCCCAGGTATTTGGGAGGCTAAGACAGGAGAATCTCTTGAACCCAGCAGGCGGAGGTTGCAGTGAGCCGAGATCACTCCACTTCACTCCAGCCTGGGTGACAGAGGGAGACTCGGTCTCAAAAAAATAAATAAAAATAAAAAAAATTAAAAAAAAAAAAACCAACTCTGATACCATTTTCACGCTAAAGAATCACTAGTAATTCCTTAATATTGTCACACCCAGTCTGTGGTGATTTCTTGGCCATATCCACATGGTGCCCAAACCAGCGGGTCACAGGTTGTGCCACCTTCTGGCCGTGCACCTTACGGAAGCACTTGGTGGGGCCTTTTCCTTACGTGCAGTGCTGCGGACAGGCGCTGGGACGGTCAGCTCTCCGGGAGCCAGGAGCGGCTCAGCCAGTCTGCTGACGTGTTGTCAGGTAAAAAGAGGAGGCACCTTGGCTCCAGGCATGTGTTTCCTTGCCAGAAGGATCCCCTAGCTTGGAACCACAGAGGCAGCAGTGGATACCCCATGTTGGTGGTCTCTTCTCCCAGAGGTGCAGCAGGGCAGGCCTTGTGGGAAGGCGGGAGCTCCTGGCTGTGAGATTCAGCACTGCTGAGTTAGGGCAGCGACAGGGACTTGGGAAGCCTCCTACAGCGGGGACTGTGACAATACTAACACAACCTTCATAGGAAGTCACTTTTTGTCTGTTTTTCTACCAAGCCGTTCTTTTGGAATTTATGATATTTATATCGTCATTTTAACTTGGTATAGAATAGAAAATGTGTTCCTAGATATTGGATACAATTTTTTGAGACAGGGTCTTGGCTCTGTTGCCCAGGCTAGAGTGCAGTGGCATGATCATAGCTCACTATAGCCTGAGCTCTTGGGCTGAAGTGATCCTTTTGCCTCAGCCTCTGGACTAGCTGGGACTACAGGCATGCACTACCATGCCTAGCTAATTTGTAAAATTTTTAAAGACAAGTCTCACTATGTTGCCCAGGTTGGTCTCAAACTCCTGGCCTCAAGTGATCCTCCTGCCTTGGCCTTCCAAAGCACTGGGATTACAGCTGTGAGCCACTGTGCCCAGCCTGGTATTGGATATAATTTTTTTTTTTGAGACAGAATCTCTCTCTGTCGCCCAAACTGGAGGGCAGTAGCACGATCTCAGCTCACTGCAACCTCCACCTGCCAGGTTCAAGCGATTCTCCTGCCTCAGCCTCCCCGAGTAACTGGGACTACAGGTGCCCGCCACCACATCCGGCTAATTTTTGTATCTTTAGTGGAGGTACAGTTTCACCATGTTGGCCAGGCTGATCTCAAACTCCTAACCTCAAATGATCTGCCCACCTTGGCCTCCCAAAGTGTTGGGATTACAGGCGTGGGCCACCGTGCCCGACTGGATATAATTTTATTTGAGCTTTTATCAAATGGTGTTTTGTACTGAGTTGTGACAGGCTTTGTTTTAACCGTGATTTGGCTCCAGCTGGGCGCCCCTTTGCTCCCCTGCCTTATTCTGGTTGGTGGTGCATGTAGGTGATATGGGCATGAACACCAGGCTTGAGGACATCGCAACCCAACGGGGTTGTGCCTCCTTCCAGGAGGCCTGCCAAGCCCAGAAGTTGTGCTCTGGGACTTGTGTGCTCATCTCGGAGGCAGCAGCAACACTTAGCTTTGGCTTGAATTTCAGTGTCGGGCATCCCTGCCTCAAAGCTGGTTGAAGCTCATGGAACCTTTGCCTCTGCCACCTGCACAGTCTGCCGAAGACCCTTCCCAGGGGAGGACTTTCGGGTGAGTTATCCTGCTGTTGGTCGTCCTTCTGCAGTTTGCTGTTGGGGTGATCTGGAAAAGTGGTATTTTATAAGCATTGTCTCGAAAGGACAGTTGAACAGTAATAGTGTGAAAATTTTTATTTGTAAATTAGAAATTTAATACATGTTTGTAAAAAAATTTAAGATAATATAGAAATATGTAGGGAAAATGAACCTCCTTTCAGCCAATTCCAGCTGCCCACTTTTTAATTTTTTTCAAGACAGAGTCTTGCTCTGTCACCCAGGGTGGAGGGCAGTGGGGTGATCTTGGCTCACTGCAACCTCCATCTCCTGGGTTCAAGGAATTCTCCTGCCTCAGCCTCCTAAGTAGCTGGGATTACAGGCATGTACCACCACACCCAGCTAATTTTTTTTTCTTTTTCTGTATTTTTAGTAGTGACAGGGTTTCACCATGTTGGCCAGGCTGGCCTCGAACTCCTGACCTCAGGTGATCCGCCCACCTTGGCCTTCCAAAGTGCTGGGATTACAGGCGTGAGCCACCACGCCAGCCCCTGTTGCCCACTTTTAACAGCTTGGTGTATAATGTTCCAGGCCTTTAAAAAAAAAAAAGTGATATGTTTATGTAAACGTGCTGACTGCGTATTTGTAATACATACACCTACACAGTTGAAATTTTCGGAGGCTGGGCGGTGAAAGCTTGCCTGTAGTCAGCACTGGAAGGCAAGAAGCGAGGCGAGGTCAGAGACATCACGAAACTGGCGCGGGCAAAATGTGGTGGGAGCACTGTAGTCCCAAAGCTACTGGAAGGTGAGGTAGAGGTATTTGAACCTGGGGAGGCAGAGGTTGTAGCGAGGCAGGGATAGGAACTGCCACTGCCCTCCAGCCTGTGAAAGCGAGACTCAGGTCTCAAAACAAAAATTTCAGCAATGGAGTTTTTTTTTTTTTAGTCCGGTCTGCAGCTCTGTCACCCAGGCTGGAGTGCAGTGGCGGGATCTCCAGCTCACTGCAAGCTCCCATGCTCCCGGAGTTCATGCCATTCTCCTGCCTCCCAGCCTCCCGAGTAGCTGGGACTGAAGCCGCCGCAGCCCGGCTAGTTTTTGTATTTTTTGGTAGAGGCGGGTTTCACGTGTTATGAGATGGTCTCGATCTCCTGACCTCGTGATCAGCGTCGGCCTCTAAAGTGCTGGGATTACAGGCTTGAGCCGCAGCCCGGCCTGGAGTTATTTAAGCTTAGTATTCTACAGCTTGATTTTTTACTGAGCAGTTTCATGGATCTCTTGTGTCAATACCCACAGTTCTGCTTACTCTTTTTATTAACTATAGAGTATTACATTTAGCCATTCAGTATTGTGGGACATTCTTTGATGTATGTAATTTTCACTATTAAAAATATAACAGTGATACCTATGCTTATGCTGCTATGTACTTCTGTATTTCTGTAGAATGGGTTTCTTAAAATAGAATAGGATAGGGATTGAAAAAAAAAATCTTTTGGGGAGGCAGAGTCACCAGCTCTGTCGCCCAGGCTGGAGATGCAGTGGCCGGATCTCAGCTCACTGCAAGCTCCGCCTCCTGGGATCACGCCATTCTCCTGCCTCAGCCTCCCGAGTAGCTGGGACTACAGGTGTGTGCCAACACGCCTGACCCATTGCTTTTGGATTTTCAGTAGAGATGGGGTTTCATCATGTTGGCCAGGCTGGTCTCGAACTCCTGACCTCAAGTGATCCACCCAGCTTATTGAGGTGAATTTGACATAACTTAAATTTAACTATTTTAAGGTGTTCAGTTCATTGGCATTTGGTACCTTCACAGTGTGGGTACCCATCATCTCTATCAAGTTCCAGAACATGCTGATTACCCCAGAAGAAAACCTTGTGCTATTAAGCCACCGCGCCCAGCTAATGGTTTTTGTATTTCTAGCAGAGATGTGATTTCACCACGTTGGCCAGGCTGCTCCTGCACTTCTGACCTCAGGTGGTTCACCCGCCTCAGCCTCCCAAAATGTTGGGATTACAGGCATGAGCACTGTGCCCTGCCCATGTTTAACTTTTTTGTTTGTTTGTTTTGAGACGAGTCTCGCTCTGTCACCAGGCTGGAGTGCAGTGGCGCAATCTTGGCTCACTGTACCCTCCGCCTCCAGGGTTCAAGCGATTCTCCTGCCTCAGCTTCCTGAGTATCTGGGACTACAGGCGCCCGCCACCACGCCTGGCTGATTTTTGTATTTTAGTAGAGACAGGGTTTCACCGTGTTGGCCAGCATGTCTCGATCTCTTGACCTGGTGATCCGCCCACCTCAGCCTCCCAAAGTGCTGGGATTACAGGCGTGAGCCACTGCACCCAGCCCGTGTTTAACTTTTTGAGGAGCGAATATACTGTTTTCTGCAGAAGCTGGACCATTTTACATTCCACCAACAGTGTGCAAGGGTCTCCTCTTATCCATATCCCAACACTTACTTTCCATTTTTTAATTACAGCTATCCCTGTGGGTGGGAACTGGTAACCCGTTGTAGCACTGATTGGTGTTTTCCTAATGATTGAGATATCAAACATCTTTCCATGTACTTTTTGGCCATTTGTGTATCTTTGGAGATTGAAGTCCTTTGCCATTGTTTAATTGTGTTGTCTTTTTTATTGTTAAGAGTCCTTTATATATTCTGGAAGCTAGATCCTTACCAGACACATAGTTTGCAAGTATTTTCTGCCATTCTGTAGGTTGTCTTTTTTACTTTCTTTTTTTTTTTTTTTTTTTTTTTTGAGACGGAGTCTCGCTCTGTCACCCAGGCTGGAGTGCAGTGGCCGGATCTCAGCTCACTGCAAGCTCTGCCTCCCGGGTTCACGCCATTCTCCTGCCTCAGCCTCCCGAGTAGCTGGGACTACAGGCGTCCGCCACCTCGCCCGGCTAGTTTTTTTGTATTTTTTAGTAGAGACGGGGTTTCACCATGTTAACCAGGATGGTCTCGATCTCCTGACCTTGTGATCCGCCCGTCTCGGCCTCCCAAAGTGCTGGGATTACAGGCTTGAGCCACCGCGCCCGGCCTACTCCTATGTTTTCTTGTAAGAGTTTTATAGTTTAAAGCTTTTACATTGAGTTCTTTGATCCATTTTGAGTTAATTTGTGTGTGCTGTGAGGTAGGGATCCAGCTTCGTTTTCTTGTCTGTGGATATGTAATTGTTCCAGCACCGTTTGTTAAACAGAAACTGTGGTCTTGGCATTCTTGTTGAAAGTCAGTTGGCCTAGGTGTATGGTTATTTCTGGATTCTCAGTTCTATTCCATTGTTATATGTATATCCTTGTGCCTGCACTGTCATGTTTTGGTCACTATAGCTTTGTAGTAAGTTTTGAACTTAGGAAGTGTGAGTCCAGCACATATAGAAACTTAATATGTGCGTATTATTCTTTTTATCAACTCATTCATTCATTGAATGACCAATTTATTCCACAAATAGTTTGGTCTGCTCAGTGCCGGGCCCTTTGCTGGGTTCTGTGGATGTGAAAACAAATTAAGGTGGAGTCATCCAACAGTTACAGTTGGGTGCCATACCAGTTTTACTGCAGACATGTACTGGATGCTGACTCAGCTCTACTGGACGCTGACTCAGCTGTAGGAGCAGAGCAGGCTGGGAAGCACCTTGGAGATGAGGCTGTCTGGGTGTAAGAGTCTGTTTCTGGCAGCAGAGACCTGGAGTATGGGAGGCCTGCTTGCCCTGTTAGGATTTGAACTGTATCCTGACGATCATGGGAGGCATTGAAGGATATTTAGGCAGGAAAATGATGTGAAGGGATTTGCATTTAAAAGAGATTATGAGGGGCTGGGCACAGTGGCTCACACCTGTAATGCCAGCACTTTGGGAGGCCTAGACAGGCGGGTCACCTGAGGTGGGGAGTTTGAGAGCAGCCTGGCCAAAATGGTGAAATCCCATCTCTACTAAAAATACAAAAATCAGCTGGGTGTGGTGGTGCACCTGTAATCCCAGATACTCAGGAGGCTGAGGCAGGAGAATCGCTTGAACCCGGGAGGGGGAGATTTCTGTGAGCTGAGATCGCACCACTGCACTCCAGCCTGGGTAACAGAGTGAGACTCCATCTCAAAACAAAATAAATAAATAAATAAGAGAATAAAATAGATAATTTGGGCAACAAGTTGTTGTTAATTCCTTGTTCTCCTCCTCCAGTACTGTGTTGGCTGTTCAGATCTTTTTGCCTTTTTAAATACTAAATTTCAGAGCTGTTGCTATCTGTTCTCTGCCTGTTTTATTTTTGTTGTTGTTGTTTTGGGTTTTTGGAGACAGAGTCTTGCTCTGTCGCCCAGGCTAGTGCAATGAGTATGATCTCGGCTCCTGCAACCTCCCGCCTCCAGGTTCTAACGTTCTCTTGCCTCCAGCCTCACGATGGCTGGGATTACAGGCTGGCGTGCTGCCGCCCAGCTAATTTTATTTTAGCAGAGGCCAGTCTTGCTCTGTCGCCCAGGCTGGAGTGCGGTAGAAGCGATCTCGGCTCACTGCAAGCTCCACACCTCGGAGTTCACGCATGTTCTCCCACGCCTCAGCCTCCGAGTAGCTGGGACTACAGAAACCGCCACTGCATGCGGCTAGTTTTTTGTGTTTTGCAGTAGAGATGGGGGTTTCACCATGTTAGCCAGGATGGTCTCCACGATCTCCTGACCCCATAAGTGATCCACACCAGCCTCGGCCTCCCAAAGTGCTGGGATTACAGGCTTGAGCCACAGCGCCCGGCCTAATTTTTTGTATTTTAGTAGAGATGGGGTTTCATCTCTACTATGGGGTCAGGCTGGTCTCGAACTCCTGACCTCGTGATCCGCCCACCTCAACCTCCCAAAGTGCTGGGATTACAGGCATGAGCCACCGTGTCTGGCCTCTCTGCCTGTTTTTTAAGACTTTTGTCTTTGGAGTTTTGCAGTTTCTCCATGCTGGTTTTCCATATGAATTTCCTTTGATTTCTTCTGCGTAAAATTTGTGGGCCAGGTAGGCGCAGAGGCTCACACCTGTAATCCCAGCACTTTGGGAGACCAGGTGGGTGGATCGCCTGAGGTCAGGAGTTCGAGACCAGCCTGACCAACATGGAGAGAAACCCATCTCTACTAAAATACAAAATTAGCCGAGACATGATGGTGCATGCCTATAATCTCAGCTTCTCGGAGCTGAGGCCGGGCCTGCTTGAACCCAGGAGGTGGAGGTTGTGAGTGAGCCAAAGATTGAGCCATTGCACTCCAGCCTGGGAAGCAGGAGGAGACTCCATCTCAAAAAAAAAAATTGTAGACCTTCCTTGAGAAAAATATAAAATAAAATTTAGGCCAGGGCAGTGGCGGTGGCTCAAGCCTGTAATCAGCACTTTGGGGAGGCAGGAGGCAGGTGGATCCACGAGGTCAGGAGATGAGACCATCCTGACTAACGGTGAAACCCACGTCTCTACTAAAATACAAAACTAGCAGGCCCGAGGTGCGGCGCCTGTAGTCCCAGCTACTCGGGAGGAGGCTGAGGCAGAAGAGGAATGGCGGGAACCAGGAGAAGCAGGCACACAGTGAACGAGACCAGCGCCCACTACCTCCAGCCTAGAGCTGACAAGCCGAGACTCAGATCTCAAAAAAAAGAAAAATTCTAGGCCAGTAGATTGGCTCGAAAATACTTATAGCAATCAGCACTTTGGGAAGCTAAGAGAGTAGGATGGATCACCCTGAGTTAGGAGTTTGAGACCAGCCTAGCCAACTTATGGTGAAACCAAATCTCTACTAAAAATACAAAATAAAGGCCACGTGGTAGAATTTGGCACCCATCTGTAATCCCAGCTACCGGGAGGCTGAGGCAAGAAGTACTGGAACCAGGAGGCAGAGGGTGCAGTGAGCGAGGATTATGCTACACTCAGCCTGGAAAGAATTCTGAAGCCCTGCAGCCCAACTGAATGGACCCCTCCCCTTGGTCAAGGGAACCCCAGAGAAACCTTGGAAGTCAGTTCCCGGCCATAGCAGGAGGGGAGGTCAGATGCGCCTCATTATACCCCTCCCTCCCCAACCACCGTTAGGCTTTCTTCACTAAGGGCTAAACAGAAACCAACCCTTTTCAAAGACTCCATACTGCTAATGTGGATTACTGGCTTATCTTCCCAGATACAGATCAAAGACCAGATGAGATGAATGGTTCCTTCACCCTTCCCTGAGAGGTCTGCTTAGTTCTCTTCCTCTGTTTCCTCCTATCACTTCCTGAAGTCTCACAAGTACTTAACCATTCACCTCACAGCCACCCTCCCCCTTTGAAGGACCACGTATAATTACTAAACCTCCTGAGAACCTCTTGGGACAAAAACAACCACAGATGTGCTTGTGACTCATGTTTTTCCTGTGGGCACCCTCATGCTGGCTCAGCAGCCCTCGCTTGCTTGAGATCCTGAATCTGTGGGTTGGTGTCTTTCATGGTTGCTGGATAATAGTCGGCCGTTATCTTGGGATATGCATTGCCCCTGGCCCGCTATCTGGCCCCTCTCTGTAGGGACCTCTGATTGAACCTACGTTAGGCCTTCTCTCTCCTGCTGCTCCTGATCACTCTTCTGTGCTGTCATTCTCCTCCTTGTGCTGCGTTCTGGGTAATTTCTCTGGTCTTTCTTCCGGTTTGCTAATATTGTGTTTTCTGTTATAAAGTCCTTCCATTGAGTGTTTGCTGCTTTCTTTTTTCCCAAAACCAACTCGAAACAGACGTTGAGCTTTGATTTTTTATTTCTGTACTTTTTATTTCTAGAAGTTCTGTTTGGTTATTTTTCACGTCTGCTACATTATTTTTTAATAGTTTTGTATCTTTGATAGTTTTTTGTTTTGTTTTTTTTTTTTTTTTTGAGATGGAGTCTCACTCTGTTGCCCAGGCTGGAGTGCAGTGGCGCAATCTCAGCCACTGCAACCTCTGCCTCCCTGGTTCCAGCAATTCCCCTGCCACAGCCTCCCAAGTAGCTGGGATGACAGGTGCGCACCACCACGCCTGGCTAATTGTTTGTGTTTTAGTAGAGACGGGGTTTCACCATGTTGGCCAAGACAGTCTGATCTCCTGACCTCATAATCCGCCCACCTCGGCCTCCCAAAGTGCTGGGATTACAGGCCTGAGCCACTGCGCCCAGCCTTTAATAGATATTTCAAGTTCGTCTTTTTTTTGCTTCCTTAATTTTTTTTTTTTTTTACTATACCCCATGCCTCCAAGATAACAGTTTTTTCTTTTTAATTTAGATATAATACAGTTTTACTGTGTATCCAAGATTATCTGAAATCTTTTGTGGGTCTCTTTCTTTTGTCTTTTGTTTCTGTTGCTTCTTGCTGGATTGAGCCTGCTTAAAACAAGCCCCGTTAGCGGTAAAGGTTTCCCTTAGAAAGTCAGGTGTCTTCCTCTGTAACTCTCTCCCTTTTCCATCTGCTCCAAGGCATTAGTTTATATTAGTCTTGACTCAGTGAAGTTGTGTCCACTTCACCTTGGCCAGTAGGGAAGCAGTGTTTGGCAGATGTTACTCCTAATAATGCCAGCCAGTGAGTGAAGCCGACCTGAAAGCCTCCCCGGGCTGAGGCAATGGCATGATCACTGAAGCTCAAACCAGAGACAGTTTCACCTTGTGACTGAATGATGTTCGGTGTAGGCCAAATGCCTGCAGACTACTGTTGGAGGACCGGTGTGGTCTACCAGGTGTTTTCTTAGCACCAGAATGTCTCTGGTCACCATCCCAGGTGTAGAGCACGGTGTTAGATACGCTAGATGCCTGCTGAAGTAATAATGGGTGAAACGTATGATGTCCAAGATTTGCTTTTAAATGCTCCAACACCTCCTCCCAGATTCTGGAGGGCTATGACACAATCAGCTGTGAAAACTGGTAATTCCTAAAGCTGGGTACATGGGGGTTCGTGATACCTCTCCCACCTTTTTTGGGGGAGAATGTTTGACACTTTAATAAGAACTTGTTGCCTTTTCCTTTTACAGGGTGTTGCAGGCATCTTCCTCAGGCCTGTTTTCTCTGTTTTCCAGGCTGACGTGATGGCAGACAGGGTTCCCCGCTGCCCGGTCTGCACCGGCGTTGTGAAGCCCGACATTGTGTTCTTTGGGGAGCCGCTGCCCCAGAGGTTCCTGCTGCACGTGGTTGATTTCCCCATGGCAGATCTGCTGCTCATCCTCGGGACCTCCCTGGAGGTTTGTCAGCCTGTGCAGGGAGGAGGCTGGAGGGCAGGGGAAGGGAGGGAGGGGTACAGAAATCATCTCATGGGCCCTTCCGGGGCTGGTGCCACTTTCGGAAAGTGAGTGGATTCAGCTGGGGTTCCAGGCTGAGGGCACAGCAGCCTGTGCGGGAGACAGGAAGGTAGGAAGCTGCTGGGCTTTGGAGGTGGTATAGGTGCGGGTGGGGCACCACGTGTGAGGAGAAGGGAGGAGGAAAGGGGGCGTTGGGATGAGGTGGAGGGGCAGGCCTCCCAGGTCAGATTAGGAATACTGATGCTGCGTTGGGAGTAGTGATAAATCCAAAGGGACTGGCCCAGGGACGTAGCTGCACCCTTGGGGTCAGAGAGGCCTTTGGGGAGTGGAGAGTGGAGCAAGCAGTGCCAGGAGGCTGGTCCTGAAGAAGGTGGAGCTGTGGTCACCTGAGGGACAGCGAGGAGGGGGACTGGACTTGCAGCCTGTGTTGGTTTGGGGGTGTGAGAAGGAGGCGTCCGGCTTGTTCTGTAAAGTCAGGGCATTTGCTGGTGAGGTGTGATTTGGGAGGGAGGATGCCCAGCTCGGATGCCCAGGTCTCAGGTGCCTGGGAAATGCCCCCTGGATGTGGCCAAGCAGCTGTTCTGCGTCTGCGTCTGAAGCTCAGGAAATTCCTAAAAGCTGTGATGAGTCACGCAGTGTGTGTGTGACTGGATATAGGCACCAAGGGCAGAAGGGCCAGAAAGACCTGTGCTCCGAGGGGCCCAGGGCAGCCGCAGGGCCCAGAGCGTATGTTTGTTCGGGCCTTCACTGTGTGCTGGGCCCTGCTCCAGTGCTTTCAACATCCACAGTCAGATGTCAGTGTAAGAAGTTATGTAGTTTGTGAGGAGATGATTGATGTTCTGGGAAAGATAACAAGTAGGAAAGAAGGGCTAGGAGGGTTGGGAACCAGCTGCAGTGTCAAGCCAGGCAGGTGGAGTTGGAGCTAAGAGTTTACCAAGGTGAGGGGGGTCTGGCAGGGGACACTGCACAGGTGACAAACAGCAAGGAGGGTGGGGCGACGTCAGCAGTGACGGGCACGGGCTGGGGCAGAGAAGGAGGTGGGGCACAAGTGTCATCTCGTGGGAGGCTGGTGCTGCCTCAGAAGATGAGTGGATTCAGCGTGGGTTCCAGGCCAGAGCTTGGAAGTTAAGAGGACTCCTTTGGGTGCTGGGCTGTGAGCCCACCACGGGGGCAAGACCCAGCAGGGCCCTTGTAGGTAATCACCGGCTGGCACTGGCTGGGGGCCGGGTAAAGCCAGCAGAGGCTGAGGGGTGCTGGAGTCTGGGTGTGTGTGAACGCAGAGTGGGCGTGCCGGTGCGGTGCATGCGAGGGCGTGGGTTCCCAAGGACTCCAGGACTGTGGCTGGAGCAGCTAGAAAGATGGAGCCGCCATTTCCTGAGATGGGGAAGCCCTGGTAGGTGGGTTTGGGGGAGCTCAGGAACTCAGCCTTGTTTCCACGGATTTGAGGATGTACTGCGGACCGGAGGTGTTGAGCAGGTGGATATGAGTCTGGAGTCCAAGAAGGCCCAGAGGCAGGAGCTGGGGTGCTGGAGTGAGCAGACAGGAGAGCCCAGGGTGTGGACAGACATGAGAATGCCATGCTAGGCCTAGGATGGAGGGACAGACACAGCAGGAGCAGTCAGAGGGGCCATGGTGGTCAGCAGAGTGCGGGCTGAGAGCAGCTGACCATGCTGGCCACCAGGTGTGGACACTCGGGCCACCAGCCGTCTTTATTATTGATGTGAAATGAAAATGGCCTTTTTCCTTATTATAAGTGTACCATGTGCGTCTTCCTTATTATAAGTGTACAGGGCCGGGCACAGGGGCTCACGCCTGTAATCCCAGCACTTTGGGAGGCCAAGGAGGGCGGATCATGAGGTCAGGAGATGAGACTATCCTGGCTAACATGGTGAAACTCCGTCTCTACTAAAAAAAAAGATACAAAAGCATTAGCGAGGCGTGGTGGCGGGCACCTGTAGTCCCAGCTACTTGGGAGGCGAGGCAGGGGAGAATGGCGTGAACCGGGGAGGCCCGGAGCTTGCAGTGAGCTGAGATGCAGCCACTGCTCTCCAGCCTGGGTGACAGAGAAAGACTCGTCTCAAAAAAAAGAAAATATTCATACATTATATAAAGATATAAAGCAAAGAATCAACTTTTATTTTCCAACTTTATTGTGTTTATTCTGTGTCCTCTCAGGTTTCTTTTTCTGTACAAATGCACCGTGCAGATGGTAATTTTTTTTTTTTTTTTTTGAGACAGAAGTCTAACTCTGTAAGCCAGGCTGGAGTGGCGGTCAACTCGCCGCTCGGAGTTCCGCGCCATTCTCCTGCCTCAGCCTCGAGCAACTGGACTACGGCAACTACATGGCCAGCTAATTTTGTATTTTTAGTAGAGGCGAGGGTTTTACCGTGATGCTCAGGATATTCGATCTCGACACAAATGAATCGCTCGGCACCTCCCAAAGTGCTGAAGATGGCGTGAAAACAACGCCAACTTGAATCAGTAATTACAACTAAAGTTGGACAGCACTGTACATTCTATTCTGCAGCCTGCTGTTTTCATGTAACAATGTGAGTCCATGGAGATCTGCTGCCTTGTGAATGCTGACAGTTTCCCTTATACGGATATGAGGTCCCACCTGAGAGGCCCATGTCTGTAAACACGGTGCCATTGTGAACTGAACGAGCTGGTGTCACGCATAGACTCTGTCTCATGTGCTTTGTGGACGAAATATTAATGTGTTTGACTATGGAGTACCACTCCGGATCCCCTTTAGGTGTGACATACTATGTGGGGTGTACACCGTGTAGTCTTTTTTAAAATCTCAAAAATTCTAGGCATGGTAGGCTGCAAGAGCTTTAACATAGATTTTGTGGATTTAATACAAAGTTTATGTAAGCAATTTCTTACTGATGGACAATGACAATAAATTGTATATAATTTTTTTATTAAAAGTAATGCTGGGCCAGGCACTGTGGCTCACACCTGTTATCCCAGCTGTTCGGGAGGCCAAGGCAGTAAGATTGCCTGAAGCTAGGCATTTGAGACCAGCCTGGGCAGTATAGTCAGACCTCGTCTCTACAAAAAATTAAAAGATAGCCAGGTGCGGTCTGTGTAGTTGCAGCTATTTGAGAGGCTGAGGCAGGAGGATTGCTTGAGCCCAGGAGTTTGAGGTTATAGTGAACTATGATCATGCCACTGCATTCCAGCCTGGGCAACAGAATGAGATCCCATGCTGTAGCGAATATCCCTGTGTGTCATCCTGATCTACCCATGCAAGTACTCCTGAAGGGTAAGTGCTGATAAATAGTGAGAACTTGCCTTCCAGAAAGATGTAACAATTACATTGCCACAAACTGTTTTTGTGTAGCCATTTTCTCACATCCTCACCAAAACCAAAATCACACAAATCAAATTGGTTAAAAAATGCATGTGTGTGTGGAGGGGGGTGTGGATTTTGCATTTCTGTAGTAAAGAATGAAATTCATCTTTTCATGTTTATTGGCCAGTTGTGTTTCCTCTCTTTGGATTGTATATTTATATCTCTTGTCCATTTTTCATTGGGTCATTGTAAATTAGCAATATAAATTAGTTTTAATTTTAATAGAAATTAAATAATATAATATAAATCAATTTTAAGGTTAATATAAATTTCTTTTTTTTTTGTTTTGAGACAGAGTTCGCAGCTCTGTCTCCCCAGGCTGAGTGCAGTGGCTGATCTCGGCTCACTGCAGCCTCCCACCCTCGCAGGCTCAAGCCATTCTCCTGCCTCAGCCCCTCCCGAGGTAGCTGGGTTCCACGGGTGCAGCCACCGCCCAGCTAATTTTTGTGTGTTTTTAGTAGAGGCGGGGTTTCACCATGTTGGCCAGGCTGGTCTTGAACTCCTGACGTCAGGTGATCCACCTGCCTTGTCCTCCCAAGGTGCTGGGATTATAGGCATGAACCACCGTGCCCGGCTATTAATAGAAATTTCATTATAAATTAGCATTATAAATTAGTTCATACATTATATGTTTATAAATGAGTTTATCAATTAGCAATATAAACTATTGTCATATGTTGTAAATATTTTTGCAGTTTATGATGAGAGGTTTTTAAAAATTTTTAATTTTCTACATAGTAGTTTTATGTAGATACTGATGTAATAGTATTTACATAGTCATATCTGTCATTTTCCTTTGCCTTATCTGACTTCAGTTTTCACATCTAAAATGTTTTTCCCTATCCTTACTTGTAAACTCTCAGTTTTCTTCAAGAACTGTTTTGTTTACATTGAAACCTTTAATCCATTTGAATTTTTTTTCAATGGGAGGTAGGAATGGAGCATTTTCCTCCCAGATAATGAGCCAGTTTTAATGCCATTTATTAATGTGTCCATTTTTTACCTTGTTCCTCTTAAATGACGCTTTGAGAGCTGTATGAAGAAGCCTGATGGCACCGAGCTAGGCCTCTCTAGAGGCTAGGTGGTGAAGACCATGGAGAGACGTAACAGTAACTCCTGCTTGGGGGCACCAGCTTCTCTGGGTGCCCGATGCTGGTGGGGGCTGTCACTGCAAGCAGGGCTAGCCAGAGGAGACGGACGAGTCTGTGCTGTCGTCCCTCTGTGGCATGCTGGGAGACAGCGAGCTGGGGAGGACGGGGAGAACAGAACGTGCTCACAAAGAGGAGGTAGGAAGGTTGGATCCCTGATGAGCCTTGGAACAGAGGTGGGGAGAAGCAAGGATGTGTGCAAGCAGCAAGCAGTGGAAGAGAGGGAGGCTGAGGGGAGGAAAGAGAGTCACTGAGGCCAAGCGGCAGGAGCTCAACCGAAGAAATGAGATTGGTGGTGGGTTTTCTGTATATCGCCGGGTCTGACTGCCAGTCTGCTGCTCCTCCAAGGCCTCAGTGGCTGTGGCACGAAACATCCTGCGGGGCTTGTAGGGTGGACACTGTACCCTCACATTTGGGCCATTTTTCAGGTGGAGCCTTTTGCCAGCTTGACCGAGGCCGTGCGGAGCTCTGTTCCCCGACTGCTCATCAACCGGGACTTGGTGGGACCCTTGGCGTGGCGTCCTCGCGGCAGGGACGTGGCCCAGCTGGGGGACGTGGTTCACAGCGTGGAAAGGCTAGTGGAGCTTCTGGGCTGGACAGAAGAGATGCGGGACCTCGTCCGGCGGGAAACTAGGAAGGTACAGACGCTGAGGAGGACCATCCAAGGGGCTACCCTCCTCACTGCTCTAGGGTGTGGTCCATCTGGTATGGAGCCCCAGTGGCTAACACGGTAACAGTCGTAACCGATGATGCTGTGAATCCTGCACCAGGCGCTACCTGGACCTGATTGGGTATTACTTTCAATACCTCCATTTAGAGATGAAGAAACAGATGGTAACAGGCCAAGCAGGGACACGGTCCAGACACTCAGGGCTGATGAGTCTGTACTCTTAACAGACTGTAGGCGTTATCTTCACTCCCTAAAGTAAAGCAGCCAACAGTGTTCCTCTAAGGCCTGGTATGTGATTCTGAGATGATACGGGTTAAAGAACTTTGAGAAGCTAAAGTTCTCTGCATCTGTGTGGGATGAAGGCTCCATTAGTGATGCTTTTCGGAAGTAATTGGTATGAGAGCCATTGATCGATTATAATCCGCTGAGGAAAGCCAAAGGGGCTCAATGCTTTCTTTCTAAGAGATTCCAAACCGCCTGTAAACAAGTGAAGTTACAGAAAATGCAGTTTCCCATGAGAATCATGTAGCATGTGTAGCCTTGATATTAAGGGTTTTCAGTGGGAGGTAGCATTAAGCATTTAAAGTCCAGCGTTGCCAGGCGCGGTGGCTCATGCCTGTAATCCCAGCACTTTGGGAGGCCAAGGTGGGCGGATCACGAGGTCAGGAGATCGAGACCATCCTGGCTAACACCACCGTGTTACTACTAAAAATACAAAAAAAAACTAGCCGGGCACGGTGGCGGGCACCTGTAGTCCCAGCTACTCGGAGGCTGAGGCAGGAGAATGGCGTGAACCCAGGAGGCAGAGCTTGCAGTGAGCCAAGATGGGGCCACTGCACTCCAGCCTGGGCGACAAAGTGAGACTCCGTCTCAAAAAAAAAAAAAGTCCAGCGTTATGATTACAGGCAGATGTGACACTGTCGAAAGGGGATTTCACCAGTGTATTAGTGTGTTCTCATGCTGCTAGCAAAGGCATACCTGAGACTGGGTCATTTATAAAGGAAAGAGGTTTAATGGACTCACAGTTCCATATGGCTGTGGGGGCCTCACAATCACAGTGGAAGACAAGGAGGAGCAAAGTCCCGTCTTCCACGGCGGCGGGCAAGAGGACGTGTGCAGGGGAACTGCCCTTTCGAAAACGGTCAGATCTTGTGAGACGTACTCACTACCACAAGAACAGCATGGAAAAGCCCCGCCCCCATGATTCAGTGACTTCCACTTGGCCCATCCTGGACACGGGGGGATTATTAACAATTCAAGGTGAGATTTGGGTGGGGACACAGCCAAACTGTATCAACCAGAATATATCACAATTGATGCTCCTCTTGTCTTCCAAGGCAGGTGTCTTAGGAAATCCTGATCCTTTTTCCTCGTCCACAGCTGTGGCTGCCTCATGGCTCAGGGCCATGGGGTCAGCAGTCTCCTCACCTCCACCAGTCCAAGACCTCCAACCTCTGGTCGCAGGCTGATTTTTTACCAATCATGGTCACTTCATTATGGTAGCAGGGAACCCAGCTAACAACGAGACTTAAACGCTGAGGCGAGTGCCTCCTGGCCAGCTCACAAGGCAGCAGAGGTCTTAGATCAGTCCAGTAGGCTTTTTTGAGGGAGCCCTTTCCTGCTCTGACTTCCTATTTTCTTTTTTTTGTAACGGAGTTTCACTCTTATTGCCCAGGCTAGAGTGCAGTGGCGCGATCTTGGCTCACTGCATCCCTGCCTCCCGGGTTCAAGTGATTCTGCTGCCTCAGCCTCCTGAGTAGCTGAGATTACAGGCACATGCCACCATGCCCGGCTAATTTTTGTACTTTTAGTAGAGACGGGGTTTCACCACGTTAGTCAGGCTGGTCTCAAACTCCTGACCTCAGGTGATCCACCCGCCTCGGCCTCCAAAGTGCTGGGATTACAGGTGTGAGCCAGCATGCCCGGGCCCAACTTCTGTTTTCATAGAAAAGCAGATTATAATTCTGGTAGCTCCTGTGGGGTTTTGGAAGTGGCCCAACAGGATTTGAACTGTGTAATGTAGTTTCACACAAATGTACGTAAAATGGGTTATGATTTTTTGGTTTTTAAATAATTACTATCCAAGGGGTTACTTTTCCAAATAGTGCATGGTTTTAAGCACACGAGCATCAGTACATCTTGATTTGGGCACTTCAGGTCCCTTAGAATGAGGCTCTCCATTTAGCCACCCTGCTCTGCCCAGGCCTGCTGGGATGCTCTTAGCCTGCACAGCAGCAGTATTTGCAGAATGCAGCTTGTTTTGTGAGATATTTTGCATGTTTGCAGCTAGATCTGTTTGACCAGAGATCTGCTGGCCTGCCTGAGTGTGTTAAGAGACAGCTGATACCCTCTGTCTTCTGTGTTCCAGCTTAATGGACCAGACAAATAGGATGATGGCTGCCCCCACACAATAAATGGTGACATAGGAGACATCCACATCCCAATTCTGACGAGACCTCATGGCTAATTTTGGTGAAACCAGAATATGTGAACTGAGTGGACACCGGAGACTGCCACTGGAATGTCTTCTCAGGCCGTGAGCTGTGCTGCGCTGACTGGTAGGGCTGTGTTTACGTTCAGGGCCACCCCGTCACATATACAAAGGAGCTGCCTGCCTGCCTGTTTGCTGTGTTGAACTCTTCACTCTGCTGAAGCTCTTAGTGGAAAAAGCTTTCTTCTGTGACCCTCTTGAACTGAACAGACCGACTGGAATCCCAGACCGAGTTTGCTTTCTGTGCCCAGGTGAAGGGCAAGCTCAGCATCTGTTGGTTAGAAGATCCAGACTTGGGCCGAGCAGCCCCCAGCCCTCTTCATGTCCCAAAGTGTAGTCCTGAGGCCCTAGTGCTGCACTTCTAGCATGTTGGTCTCCTTTAGTAGGGCTATTTTTAATGAGAGAAAATCTGTTCTTTATTTCCAGCATGAAATACATTTCATCTCCTCAAAGGGACTGCAAGGTTGACATGAGTTGGAAAGGGAACCCTGGAATACATGGCATCCCCTCTATTGGAACAGTCTGAGGACTGAAGGCATTTGTCCCTGGATTTATTGGAGATGGCCCAGCTCCTCCCTCTGAAGGTGGTCACATTCTGTTGACTCTCCATACTCAGCCTCTCCTCCAGAAACAGATCGGTTCCAGAACATTCCAGCACTTTCTATTTGGTCTCCTTGTCCCCACACTAGTCCCCCTCCCCCAGGGCTTCCTCCAGTGACAGTTAGAGCTAATCTCTGAGACAGGGAAGGCATTACTCACTTCAAACCCAGGCTGAGTCCTGGCCACCTGCTGGATTGTGACATATGAGGTGGAATCCACTGAGCTCCCACTTCTGCACAGGCTCCTTCTGGGGCAGCACCAAGGCCCAGCTCTGATGGCTCGCCCTGTCAGGCACCAGCTGCTTCCTCCTGGGCTCTTACCCACATGCACATCCTCCTTCCTAGCATCAGATTACCTGCGTGTTTCCCCAGACAAAAGCACTTCCCATTCCTAAACCTTGCCTACCCTGGGCTGAGCTGATGGGAATAGATTTAATGACAGTGACTCCCAGGAAGGGGGTCCTGTGACTTTGCTCTGGTAAGAACAAAAGGTGGAACTGGTGACCTAGGAAAAGTGTTGAATTCTAAAAAGAATGAAATTAGTTTCTAACTCTAGTTAATGTTCCTTTTTTTATTTTATTTTTTTGAGAGTCTTGCTCTGTTGCTCAGGGTGGAGTGCAGTGTTGTGATCTCAGCTCACTGCAACTTCCGCCTCCCGGGTTTAAGCGATTCTCCTGCCTCAGCCTCCTGGGTAGCTGGGACTACAGATGTGTCCCACCACGCCTAGCACAGGGGCATATTTGTAATAGAGACGGGTTTTGCTGTGCTGGCCAGGCTGGTCTCGAACTCCTGGCTTCAAGTGATCCACCCGCCTCGGCCTCCCAAAGTGCTGGGATTACAGGCATGAGCCACTGTGCCTGGCCCCTTTATTTGATAATTTACACATATATTCACACATACGTTTTTGCCCAAAACTCTTTATTTCAAGATGACGTTTCTGTGGCTATGTGTGGTATGTGGTATAAATCTCAATCTATGGTCGCACGAGGGGCATTTTCCTTCTTGTAAGTGCAGTCTAAACCAGTAGCAAGGAGGTTTAATTGCCAAAACCAGTAAGAACTTGGGCACTGTGGGTACTACAGTGGGCAGGTGAACGAGGACCAAGGAGAATGTCTAAGAGGCCTCCAGCCCTGCGCTCGGTGAAGACAGGACAGAAACAACAGAGCATACATACCTTGGAAGTGTGTGTCCTGACATACTCGTATAGAAAGTTCTGACGGGTTCTTTCTCCCTGGGAAGTGCAGCACATGCCCCAACACACTGGCTCTGCCAGCGTGCCCATCCCAGATGTGCTTGCTTTGTGCACACCCACACCCAACCCCCTGCCCTCCCATATGCTCTTCTGTGTGTCCAGGTAGGCCCTGCCCTCAGGCAGCAGCTTCTGAACACATTCCTCTTGGCACAGACAAAAGAAAGTACTTTGTCTGTGGAATTCAAGGCTGAGCCCTGAGTTCTAGCACAAGAAGACCACTGCAGTCCAGAGATAAGAAACTGGACCAGAGGCAAATCATGAACAGAACCTTGGGAGTAAAGAGAAGGGGTTTCTAAGATGGAGAGAGGAGCATGGAGCCAGTGGGATGTGGCTTCCCCAGGTTGCAACCCCAAGGAAGTCTCTGGAAGCAGCACCAGTTCTGATGGGAGAGCAGAAGAGCTGCCATCCTCAGTCAGGGTCCGAGTCAGGGTCTGAGGAGAGCTGCTGCTCCATAGTCTCGCACATGGCATCCTGCAGGGACGTGAGATGACCCCGGGGACTCATCCCCATTGGCTGGATGACTCTGTTCCTGTGGGGAAAGGTGCAATGGGGCTGGGGAAGGGGCCCAGTTGGCCAGGCAGGGGTCCTGCTCACCCCTGGCTGCTACCTTCCTCTTCACCAAGTAAGCTGCTCTCATTTACGGGGGAAGCCTGGTTGGACCTTCCGTTAATTGGGCCCAAATCCTAACTGCTACCTCATGGCTGTAAGCAGTTTCTTAATTTAGACATCTAAATTGGTCTTAAGCAGTCTGTTCATTTGGACACTGGGCCATCTCCAATAAGTGTAGCAACGTTAGACGGTCTCTTTTTTTTTTTTTTTTTGAGACGAAGTCTCACTCTGTCGCCAGGCTGGAGTGTAGTGGCGCAATCTCAGCTCACTGCAATCTCTGCCTCTCAGGTTCAAGTGATTCCCCTGCCTTGACCTCCCAAGTAGCTGGGACTACAGGCACCCACCACCACGCCCAGCTAACTTTTTTTTATATTTTAGCAGAGACGGGGTTTCACCATGTTGGCCAGGATGCTCTCGATCTCCTGACCTTGTGATCCACCTGCCTTAGCCTCCCAAAGTGCTGGGATTACAGGCGTGAGCTGCCATGCCCAGCCTTAGACAGTCTCTTAATTTCTCTGGGCCTCAGTTATCATCTGTAAAATGGGCACAATACTGATCTCAATATACCCATCCCCTGGGGGGATTTCCTCTAGGGCAAGTGATTTCAAACATCAGCAATGCAACCTAACACCAGGATCCTAAGCTCTCCTCTGATCCTACCTCCTGGGGCTCACAAGACAGGATGTGGGTCAGCTCTCCCTTCTCCCAGCTACAGGCCCCTCCTCATCATGCCACACACCTGGAGAGCTTGTCAAACATGGTCACCAGCTTCATGGCCTCGTGCTCCTTCTGCTCCTCCGTCATGCCCTCCATAGGGTTAGGCGGCTTCTCCTCCACCCTCCCGGTCACCGGGTTTATGCTGTTTCCCAGCAGGTGGAATGTGGGGAATGCATTAGTGACTCTCCAGGACAGGAGGCAAGCCACCTCTTTTCCCAGTGGGGTGAGGTGGGCAAGGCAACTGCAGGAAGAAGCCTCCCTCCAGAAGCGGCACTGGTAACCAGCAACTGCCACCTGCCACCTTCTGGTATCCCAGATAGCACTCAGGGACAGGTGCTTGATTCTGGAAGGTCTTGCCCACTGGTCATCCTGTCCCACCCTACAGTGGTCCACATGGATGTCGAAGCAGGGACCAGGGGCTGTGAGTGGAGACCCGAGGGGGTGTTGGGGGCACACACCTGGCCTTGGCTTCCTTGTACTCGTCTGTGTCTGTGTCCTCATCCTCCGAGTACCGGCCCTCAGGCCGGCCTCCCGCCATGAGGCCCCTGGCAGCCAGAAGGCCAGCAGCATTCCCATAGCCCGTGTACTTGATGAATCGGGGCACTGGGGGGCAAGGCAGAGGTCAGTGTGCAAGCCTGGCTGAGGTGGGGGCGCTGGGACCCGGATCTCCATAACTCACCACTCTCAGAGCACAGGACAAACAAGAACTCGGCGGCCACTCTCTTCACATCTGTGTCCAGGTGTGTCATGAGGCGGACAAGCTTGTTTCGCAGCATCTCCCCAACCTCAGGCCGTGTCCTCACATCCCGCAGAGGGGGCAGCACCTGGGGAGGTGGCCGTCCCTAAGCTTGGGCTTGGTCTGTGATCAGGGCCGAAACCACATCCCCCAGGAGTGCCAGCTCCTCAGTCTCATACCTGGGCCTTCAGGAACTTCCTGGCTGGGCGGTGCATCCGGGCACATTCGGTCAGCACGCTCAGCACGGGAGCTACGCTCTCCTTCAGCCTGTGTGTCTGTAGAGGAGCCTCTGTCACCGTGGCTGTGCTCCTGCCTAATTTGAGACTGGCGCAGAGTTACACCCCCCACCGCCCCTTCCCACCAACATACACAGCAGCTGGTCCTGGTGGCAGAGGTTTGGGAAGAGGCCCCTCTGCAGTTAGTCAGCGGAAGGCCAAGAGTGGGTGGTGGGTGTCTGTGTCACTTTTGAAAAGGACGGGCACAGAGCTTCACTCAGAGGTACTTGTTGTAAGCTTGGTGACTTGGGAGAAATAACTGCTTTAAGTCTAATTACCTCAACTATAAACCAGGGCTGGGAAGAAAACACAAAGCAATTAAAGCTTTAGACTGGCACACACATTGCCCTCAGATGTTGGTGGCAAAAAGAAACAAGAACCGAATCCCCACTCTGGGTACTTCATGGACAGAGAGCAGGGAGTTCCTGACTCTCCTAGCATAATGTGCCTGGACCCCAGCACCAGCAGTGGCAGCGACAGCGACAGGCACAGACAACCCCCCGGCTGTACGTCCAGTGCCAGCTCCCTACCCTGACTGGCTCACACGCACCATGTGTGTCCCCTGCTTAGGCAGGTAGATTCCCGAGAGGTCTCCTAAATCTCGGTTTATTATGCTCCAGCCTGCTTTCTGCAAGCTCCTGGAGGATGGTTAGAGCCCTAGCTGTCCAGATGCCCTGTAGTGCAGTCACAGGAATCAGAGGGAAGCTTTGATCTGAGGTTCCTATGGGTCTCCTCAGGATGTTGAGGGACAGCTATGCTTGTAATCAAGGGCTGCCTGTGTCTGAGAGTTAAAAGCAGGGACTCGGGGGCTTCTCAGGACCACTCAATAAAGATCCACAAAGATTTAAGAAGTGAAACCTTAAAGTGTGTGGAAGGTGTCCACATGCTTCTCATGAAGGAAGGGTCTAGCTTGTTACCAGGCTGGACCACAGAACAGCCAGAAGAATCGCCTGTATCACACCACCAAGATGATTTCCACTTACCAATGTGGCCAGTGTAGAAGCACTGACCACAGCTGTGCAGGAGAACCAGTGCCAGAGCCACTGGGGGAGCCTGTACAGCCATCCCCAGCCTACCTGGTGCAAACGCTTCTCTAGGAAGATGAGGAGGGCACGAATCACATCCATATTCACTCCCATGAACTCCACGGAGTCTCCGTGTGGCTCCAGGGTGAGGAGAACATCCAGACACTTGAGAGGCAAGTTCCCCAGGAGGTTCACTGCGTGGCTGAGGACAGATGGAGGTGGGGGTCTCGATAGGGCTAATCCCTCATCACAGATGCAATCTTTGTGCCCCCACTGAACCACACATTACATGAGCTGGCATCTGAGGCCCAAAGGGGCGGCACTGGGGACCAAAGCCAAGGGCAGGGACTGATCTGAGAGGCACTGCCACTCAGCTGTACAGAGGGGTCCCCTGGGGAAGTGAGGGCTGAGACACCCTGCCTCCCCTACCCTGTCTGGGCCAAAGCGCCAGACCATCTCTGGAAACCACACCAGCCAAGGGGCAGGTGGACCAAGAATGGGGACAAGGAGCCAATGTGCCCTAGTAAATACCACACTGTTGCCACTACCCAAGGCCCAGGTGGCACATTCCTGCCCCCAAATTCATGGCTGTTGTCCTGGCCACATATTAGAAGCACCCAGTATTCTCTGGAAACACACCGATGTCCAGTCTCACTCACCCAGACAAAGTCAGACCCTCTAGGGTGGGGCCTGGGCTCTCAGGTGGTTCTGGTTCACGGCCAGGGTTGAGGACGACCATCTAGACATGTGGACACACTTCCCTCCCAGAAAAAGCCCCATCCTCACCCATGGAACTCCTCTGTGCGGTCTCCAGCAGTAGCAATCATCACACAGTGCCGGAGAAGGGTCCCCAGGTGTCGGTAAAGAGCAGCGTCTTCCTGACCAAAGAAAGAAGGGTTCCTGTGAGGAGCCCCACTCATCCCACTGCTGCCTGCTGAGGCTCTACTGTCTGTTGCACTCCAGAACTGTGTGGCAATGACTGTGCACCTCCTGTACTGCACACTTGGTCCCCTGGGGTCTCCTAGGTGACTCTGGCTAGTGCTGGGGGCAAAAGATGACCACTGCTGTCTTCCTAAAAACTCCGTGAGTATTCTAAGAGCACGTCCCTGATTAGGAATGTTAACACACACCCTTGGGATGAAGTCACACTCTGTCTCAGCCCCACTCACAGCCTCATGGTGGAGGATCTCTTACAGTCTCCCCGGAGAGCACACAGCCCCCTGCCAGGCAGCAAGAGCCAGAAGGGGCCTCTACTTCCCTCAGAATCCTCCCCTAAGGTCCCAGCCCAGAACTGGCATCTCCTTGGCCTTGTCCCAACACGCTGGGAGGTCCTGTCCTCTCCATGTCTGACACCCAGAAACCTGAAGGTACCCAGTGGGAAGCAGGTCCAGGAAATGTTGGAGCTGAGTTGAGACCCATCCATGGGTTGAGGTCAGCGCTCACCTCGTCCACCTCCCCCTTGATGGAGTCGAGGGTGATGTTGAAGAGCACTTTGAGGATCTCCATGGCCCGCTCAGTCTCTTGGGAAGGAAGGAGCTTGGGTGGGTTCCCTTCAGGAGTCACCCCCAGCGTCAGCTCCAGTGTGTCAGTCAGCAGATGCACTCCTTTCAGCTCCTGAAACAGCTGCTGGCGCACATCGGTGCGGAGTGCCGTTAGCAGGAAGAGGAGCCTCAAGTCAAAGAACTGGACATCGTGGGGGAAGCTCCTCTCACGGTACAGCCCCACACGCTCTGTGAGCTTCACCACTAGGCGGGCCTCTGCTGCCAGCATCTGTGCCACAGGGCTGCTGAGCACGAGGTTGCACAGGCACTTGAGGGACTCCAGTACAACATCCATGTCGGGGGAGTCTGGGACGGACCCCTCAGAGCCAGAGATGTCAGCATAGCAGGCCAGTGCCTGCAGGCTCTGGCGGCTGGTGAACGGGTCCAAGCAGTTGCGGTCCCGGGACAGGATTCGGACACTCTGCAGCCAGGTGACACGGTGGGAGGGTGGCAAGCCCTGTTCCAGGACGGAGACCAGCAGCTCCGCCAGTCTCTGTGGGCAGGGAGAAGAGCGGCTCCACCAGGCCCCTCTTCCTGGGGCCACCCGTCCCTGTCCCTTTACCCCTCGGGCCAGCACCCACCTTCCGGTCCTCCTGTTGAGCATCCTCAAACGTGAAGCTCTGGGAGTGCTGCAGAGAGAACGAGTGAATTCAAGTCCACAGAGGGGCAGTATCCGCGCCCGCTGACGGGGGGCGGCCTATTGGCCTCTAACTCAGGCAGCAGCCACTGCTCAGAAGGGGTGGCAGGGTCTACACTCGCCCCCATCCCTCCACACCTGCCACCCAACGGGTGCACCCCAGACACTCTCCCCCCAACACTGCATCCCTGACGTGCCACCCCCACCCCGCCGCGTCCCCTCTGCTTGCTGACACAACCCCTGCCTCACCCACACCGTCCCGACCACCCGCGCACGACCCTGCGCCGCGCACGACCCTGCCCCACCCCCTCCGTGCCCGCCCCCCGCCTCAGGCGGCCGCTCACCTCCTGGTTGTACGACCGCAGAGCTTCCATAATCACGTCCTCCTTCCCCGTCTCCACGGCTTCTGCAACCGCCCGGGGCTCCATGGCGCCCCCGGAACCCGGCGCGGGGAAGGCGGGACGGGCCCTTCCTCAACCTTTCCGGGCCGCAGTTCGCCGGCCCCGCCCCGGCCCAGAAAGCCCCGCGCCAGCGCGCGGGGGACGCCGGGACGGGACGCGGCGTCTGGGGGCGCTTCAGGGGGCGCGGCCTGAGGCCGCACTGGCGGCTCGGAGGTTTTAAGACCCGAGTCGGGCCGAGTCGCCCTGAACCGAACTGACCCCCCTCCTTGTGACCGGGGCTTCTTGGGCCGGAATTTCCGACAGGAAAGGATCTCAGCCCCCACCGCGCCCTGCCACACACACGGTGACGCCCCTCGAGCTCCACAGAACCGATGGGATGTAGCGGGGAAAGCCGAAGTGGAAAGGACTTTTCAGTCCCGGGCCATGGGGTTCGTTAGGCGTTTGCTGGGGAATGCAGGCGAACGGGACTCCCAGGTCCCTGCCTTTGTGGCGCTTATGTTCCAGAGGGGAAGGCAGACAAGGAAAAACAAAAGGACATGAGGCGGTCACAGGGCTGTGCTTCCAAAGAAGCAAAAGGTGGCTGCTGGGCTGCAAGGGCAGTGAGGAAGTGCTGTTTTTGCTAACACTGGAGGATGGGAAGCGAGCCGGGAAAAGACTGGAGGAGCCACTCCAGGCAGAAGGAGCGGCACTTGCAAAGGTGGAAGGGCCGCGAGGGGCCGAGAGAAAGGGGAGCAACCCAGTCTGGCCTGGACTCAGTTCCCTCTTGAAAAGCAAAGATCCTGCGTGTCCGTTTCAGTGGCCATCAGGAGGATTCAGTGACGCACAGGAAGCGCGGTCCACTCGCTCTTGTAACAAGTGCCCGGGAGCAAAGGCGTCTACGGCCCCCACTCCCCGTGCCGCCTCCCAGTCTCTCTCCCTGCTTCACTTTCCTGTAGTGCTTTCTGCACACCTGTATTCGACGCGGCGCGCACTCGCAGGCACTAGCGAGGCGCCGATCTCCGCTTGACAGAGGAGGCACCCTTGCCCCCTCCACACCCAGGGCTCCTCGCGGGCTTCTGCCCGAGGGGCCTGCTCCTCCCTCATGACCCGCCTGTGAATCCTTCCTAACCGTTAGGACCTAACGCATGGCAGCGTCTTTCCACCACCATCGTCTTGGCACTGAGCAAGCAAACGGCCCCGCCCCGCCCCACGTTCACAGGAACAACAAACAAACGTCACATCCGCGGTGCTGCTGTAATCCCAGCACCCTGGGAGCCCGGCGGGCGGGGGCTGCAGTGAGCTGAGATCGCGCCACTGCCTGGGCGACAGTGCTGAAAACAAGTCACAGCGACGCCCATCGCTTCCGCGACCCCGCGGTTCCCCACCCTCGGCCCTAAGCCGGAAATCCGCGAGCCCGACGCGGAAGCGGCTGGGCCATCTAGGGGCGTGGTCGGCGCGGAGGCGGGGCCATCGCTGGCGGGGGGCGGGGCCGGAAGCCCGTTCCCCGTGACTGCGCCACGTCTGAGGCGGCTGTGGCCGCGTCGGTGTTGGCGTCGGGGAGCCGGGCAGGGCACGATGGCGGACTGGGCTCGGGGTGAGCGCGGGGGAGCGGAGCCGTTGGGGGCAGGGCCGGGCCGGAACCGACGCCGCTGCCTGTAGAGCCGCGTGCGCCTGCTTCTGGCCTCGGCGGGGAGGACCGTGTCAGGGGGGCGGATTCGGATCCTTCCGGGTCCCAGCAGGGCCGGGTTTCGGCCGGCACTGCCGCTAGGAAGGACGGCGGGCGGGGCGGCCCAGCAGCTCCAGCGAGGGGTCGCGCAGCTGCGGGGTCCCCCCACTCCCCGCCGCTCCCTGTGAGATCGTTTTGCGTGGGTTCAGGGTGAGCGGGAGTCGGCATTCGACAGGTCCCGAGGCCAGGCCCTCGAGGTAGAGGCTGTGCTCCGCTGGTGTCCAGGCAGGCCTCTACTAACTAACTTGGGCCTCGGTGGCCCCATTTCCCCTCCTGGAGCCCGTGTTCTTCTCTGCAAAGTGGGATATTGATGCCTGTCTTTCTGAGTTATGATGAGTAAAGGAATTAATGAACAGGAAGTGGTTGGAAGGACGCTGGCATCCCTTCCTTACGTTGAAGCTAGGGAGAAGGTGGTTCTCACCCACCTGAGGTGACAGAAATTCCTTATCACCTGGCCCGGCCTGTCACAGGCCAGGCGTCTGCAAGCGCTGTGCCCTGGGTGTTGCAGGAAGCCCTGTGTGGGATGCAGACCAGGGATCACGCTCCTGGTCGACCTCAGCTCCCATCTCGGGGAATTGGGAACTTTGCTCAGCTGTTTTCTGTGCGGTAAAGGGCCTTCCCAATGTTCTGTCCTGGTTCCTTGCCACCTCTTCAGGACCCAGCTCAAAGGTCGTCCCTGCAGGAGCCTTTCTGCTGCCCTGCTGGGTACTTTTCCCAAGTCTTTCCTATGCTCTTAGCGGAGTTTATTCTTTTTCTATAAGAATGGGTTCCACATACACAGATGGCGACCTCCCTGGATGCAAGTGTCACATCTTACTAACATCCCAGAGCTGGGTCCAGTTTTTCCCACACGCTCAGAAGGTGCTGGTTGGACTGAACCCATTGTGGGTGCTGGCCCATCCCCACCTGGATGTGTACACAGGACACGTGTTCACATGACAGGCCCTTGCACACATCGTCCTTTATGCAGCCTGTCTCACATGTGCAAGATTCACCTGCTGGAACCTAGGTTAGGGCCCCTAGATTTCTGACTCACCCAGTTGTGGTTGGAGTGAGAGGGGTCAGGGGCCTCGCTCACCGATGGATGCAATCACTCAGCCCCTCTCTTTTCTCAGCTCAGAGCCCGGGCGCTGTGGAAGAGATTCTAGACCGGGAGAACAAGCGAATGGCCGACAGCCTGGCCTCCAAAGTCACCAGGCTCAAATCGGTCAGTGGTGGTCTGTCCTCTTACCTCCACCTGGTGCCCTTGGGGAATGGGGATCAGAGGGAAGGTAGAGGGCCCAGAGGAGTTTCAGGCAGTTTGCCGTCCTCCTCATTCGATTCGTGGCTGTGCTCACCTGCATGAGGCCCCAGCTGACACCTGGACCTTCCTGCTGCTGCCCCACTGTGTCTGGCAGAGTTGTTGGCAGGGTTTGTCTGGTCTGGGAAGGGTGAGTGCTGTATCATGTGTCTGCTCTGGCCCAACCCTGCCCTCTCTGTGTGCTGAACAGCTTGCCCTGGACATCGATAGGGATGCAGAGGATCAGAACCGGTACCTGGATGGCATGGTAAGGGCCCACGGTGTGCGCGAATCAGTGCCCTGCCCCCAGCACTACCTGCTACAGAGCTTGCAGTGTCTCCTTCAGCACTGGTGCGGGTGGGTGGTCAAATCACCACTTCTGTGTGATCTTGCCGGGATTCTTCCCTTAGGACTCGGATTTCACAAGCATGACCGGCCTGCTTACAGGGAGTGTGAAGCGCTTTTCCGCAATGGCACGGTCCGGACGAGACAACCGGAAGCTTCTATGTGGCATGGCTGTGGGTCTAATTGTGGCCTTCTTCATCCTCTCCTATTTCTTGTCGAGGGCAAGGACGTGAGACAGTGGGAGCTGGTGTCTGTGGGTGCCAAGGGCAGCCATTGTCTTCCCTGCCTGGCGTCTTGGGCTCCAGAGGACTCACCTACAAAGTACTCCTTTGAAATTATAATCGTGGGCCAGGAATCCTTTCTGTCTGGCAGGAGGCTGCGGCTGCCTGTGACCTGATGAGCTCATGTTGGCTGGTCCCATGTGTGGAAGGGACTCTCTCGGGGAAACCAAGGCCCAGCCCCTCCCCCCTCCCCCAGGTGCTAGAGACATAAGCAGAGCTGGGGCCGCAGCGTGTCTGGAGGAGCCAGGTCTGAGCAGAGCAACTGTTGAATCCCAGGCGTGGCCACCTGTGGCCTGCAGCCTTTCTCCCAGCTCTTGGGACACTGACATCTGAAGGTTCCACGGTCGTGTTCTTGTCTGGATGAGGCCATGTCTGTGATCCAAGGTTCCTGGAACTGACACAGGAAGGGGCTGTGAACCCTAAGTGGGTGCTATCTCCTCCAACTGAGGCTTCTCAGCCTGGAGATGGTAGTTACTCCTGGCCATGGTTGCTGAGCACGGGAGACCAGTGCAGGCCACCCTGCTGTGAGTTCTCTGTGCCTACTCTCCAGTCCTGCGGATGAAGTAAGACCCCTGGGGAGAACGGGTTGTGGATGAAGGAGTGGACTGCAGCCTTGGCCTAGCCACTGGGCGGGATCCTTCTGGGTCCTGTGACTGTGTATCCAGGAGCAGAAACTTGTATTCTCAGGATTCAGAATCTACCCAGCACCAGAGATGGGTTTTCAGAAGAACAGACCTAGAAATGGGCCTCTGTGGCATTTCAGAGTCAGGCAAAGCAGGCAGGGCCGGGGAGCCACTGTGGGTCTACACAAGAAGGTTCCTGAGAGGCTATCAGTTGTTGCCATCTAGCTTGCTGGTAACTCTGGCGCCTCTGCCAAGCCCTGCCAGACTCCTCTGGCTGTGATGGCGTTCTGTGCCATCCTCCTTGTCCCCAGCCTCTGCAGGATGCCCTCCCTACCCACCTCTCCCTGGGCCTTCCCTGTCCACTGGGCTGGGCTCATGTTCAAACAACTGGACTGGCAGGGCAACGGCTTTTCTCCACCTCAAGATGAGGTCCTTGCCTCCTTGGCCTAAAAACACCTTTAAAGCTCTGTGCCCTTCTCTGTCCTGTTCCAATCTTCTGCCTCCCAGTCATTCCCTGGGGACTATGGGATCACTGTCCCGCAACCTATGTGGCCACACTGTGTGTCCTGTCAATCCAGAACTGCCTCTGAGCTCCAGGCTGACCACAGATCAGCCACAGCCTGGTACCTGCAGCCCCACTTTGCTCACCCTTCCCCTCCCCTCCTTCTTCCTTCCACACAGCAAGCCCACCTTTCTCCATGCACGCTCACCATAGCCTTCTTCCTTGTGACCTGAGCCCTCCTTTGTATTTGGCTGAGGCTGTCAGCCTCCTGGAGGAGTGGGGTCCACCGTCTTCCCCTATGCAGTGCGAGCTCACTTCTCACCCAGCAAGGTGGACTCACCTGCCTCCATGTCTCTGGGGCTTTGCTGTTGCCCTGAAACCTAGCTGGGCTGGTCTTGCTTCCAGCTGGCTTCCCCCTTCTCGGATGTCCCTTTGCAGGCCCTTGTCGTTCCTCAGGCACCAGTGTGCTTGTCTGCCACGGCGAGCTCGTCAGGGGCTTGTACCCTGGTCACCAAGCATGGTAGCAGCTGCCTGCGTTGGGTCTCCATCTGGTCACTGCAGGTGCCAACCCTTTATCTCCCATATTTTCCTGGGCCATGGAGGGCTGACCTCCATTTTGGGGAATGTGGTTGAGCTGTGGTAACCAGCTATACCCCAGGTGCCCTTCCCATGGTGGTACCCGCCCACCTTGCTGATGTGAACTAAGGTTAGGCATCTCGGTTTGGCCGCTTAAGCTGGAGAGGTGCTTTGCTGTCTCGGAGTCTCAGTCACTGTGTTCCCTCCCCACCTGTCTCCATGGCTGTCTGCAGCCCTCCCAGGTAATTTGGGGTCTAGGCTGGACTTCCTTTGTGGTTTGCTTTTCTGCTTCTCACTCTTGTTGTATTTTTTTTTTTTTTTTTTTTTTTTTTGAGGCGGGTCTGCGTCACCACCAGGCTGAAGTGCAGTGGCAGGATCTCAGCTCACTGCAAGCTCCGCCTCCCGGGTTCACGCCATTCTCCTGCTTCAGCCTCCCGAGTAGCTGGGACCACAGGCACCCGCCACCTCGCCCGGCCCCAGTTTTGTGTGTTTTTAGTAGGGCAGGGTTTCACCGTGTCAGGCAGGATGGTCTCGATCTCCTGACCTCGTGATCCGCCGTCTCGGCCTCCCAAAGATGCTGGGATTACAGGCAGGCCACCTTTTGACCTCTTGTTGTATTAAGAAGGATTCCATAAAGGGAGAGTGGCAACCCTGCTGCTGCTGTGCCCGACCAGAGTTCTTGAGGGGCCCTGACCCTAACCCTCCAGCTCAGCCCTGTGCACCTGACCCTGTAAATGAGTGGGGTTTGCTGACTATAATCCCTGACACCAGTAAAACCAAAGGAGTCTTGGGGGCTCAGTATGAGAGCCAGGGTTACACACACTGCCAAGTAAGGACAAACTGCTAGGCTGTATCCCATAATTTCAGGATGAGAAACGTTAACAATAAAATTTTGTAGTACACATAACCTCATTAAGAACTAATCACGTGGTCTCTGTTGTCCTGATTTCCTTGGGATTTGAGGGAATTTTGTCTGCAGCTCACCCTGGTCCATAGGCTGGCCATGGGCACTGGTGCTGTAAACCCTGTCCCTTATTCACCCCCTCAGGATTGACTTTGGGCAGAGCAGCCACAGACTCACCTGAAAGGGGCCTGCCCTCTACACCTGTGGGTATTTCTCGTCAGGTGGGACGAGAGACTGAGGAAAGAAAGAAGACACAGAGACAAAGTATAGAAAAAGAACAGTGGGACCAGGGGACTGGCACACTCAGCATGCGAGGACCTGCACCGGCGCCGGTCTCCGAGTTCCTTCAGTGTTTATTGATTACTATTTTCACTATCTCGGCAAGGAGAGTGAGGCAGGAGAACAGGGTGAACAGAGTGATGGTGGGGAGAAGGTCAGCAGGAAAACATGTGAGTAAAGGAATATGCATCATGAATAAGTTCAGGTACTGTGCCCGGATGTGCATGTAGGCTAGATTTAGGTTTCTCTTTACCCAAGCATCTTAGTGTAGCAAAGAGTAACAGGGCAGTATCACCACTGGCATATTTCGCCTCTAGCCACAGGGCAGTTTTCTATCTTAGAATAAACGAATAGTTGGCTTTACACCGAGACATTCTGTTCCCAGGGACATGTGGGAAACAGGCCTTGCTCTTTTACGAATCCTCCTCAGCACAGACCCTGTACGGGTGTTGGGCTGGGGGACAGTAAGGCCTTCCCTTGCCAGGAGGCCATATCTCAGGCTGTCTCAGTTGGGGGAATCCTTGGACAATACCCAGGCTCTCTCGGGCGGAGGTGCCTGCGGCTTTCCGCAGTGCACTGTGTCCCTGGTTAATAGAGAATGGAGAATGGTGATGACTGTTACCAAGCGTGCATCCTGCACAGCCCTAAATCCCTTAAACCTTGATTCCATACAGCACATGTTTCTGTGAGCACAGGATTGGGGCTAATGTTACAGATTAATAGCATCTCAAAGCAGAACAATTTTTCTTTGTACAGATCAAAATGGAGTTTCTTTTGTCTTCCTTTTCTACGTAGACACAGTAGCAATCTGATCTCTCTTCCTTTGCCCCACACTCACCCACTTCCTGCTGTGTTACCTTTCCCTGCCCAAGTTCCTGAAACGCAGATGGGGTTCCTGATAGCATCACCACTTAGGGAATAAGGGAGGAGGCCGGGCGCAGTGGCTCATGCCTGTGATCTCAACACTTTGGGAGGTCAAGGTGGGTGAATCACAAGGTCAGGAGTTCGAGACCAGCCTGACCAACATAGTGAAACCCCGTCTCTACTAGAAATAGGAAAATTAGCCGGGTGTGGTGGCACGTGCCTGTTGTCCCAGCTACTCAGGAGGCTGAGGCAGGAGAATCACTTGAACCTGGAAGACGGAGGTTGCAGTGAGCTGCAGTGAGCTGAGATTGCGCCATTGCACTCCAGCCTGGGTGACAGAGTGAGACTCCGTCTCCAAAAAAAAAAAAAAAAAAGTAAACATAAAGTTCTTCGAATCCACAGCCTGGCATGATCACAGCTAAGTGAGGGTCAGCAGCTGTATTGTGCTTTATACAGGTGCAGGTGATGGTCCTACCAGTGTGTCTGTCAAGGTCACCTGTACTAAAATGACCTCCCTGAAAGGCTGAGTTGAAATCCAGCCTCCACTTCTTGAGGCTTGGCCTTGGACTCCTGGACAGCCTCTGGAGATCCCCCTCTTCAGGCTCAGCGGACACCCCACCTTCCCTGTCCATGTATTCCTTGCACTCCCTGTATTACCCACTGATGTGTAACAGGTCACCCTAAAGCTTCACTTAAAATAGCAATGATTTATCGTGTCTCATTGAATTGGAGACGGGGCACTGCCTCAGGGTTGGCCGTCTTTGCTCTATAATGTCGAGGCCTCACTGGGAGATGTGGTCCTGCGGCTGCCTTCACTTGAAGGGTCACTCACAGGTCCAGAGGTCAGTGCTGGTGAGTGGAGGGCCTGGCCGGCCTGAGTGCCTGTGGCCGGGCTGAGTGCCTGAGACGAAGCATTCAGTCTCACCATGGTTGGGCTTCCTCACAACATGATGGCCGGTGCTGGAGCAAACATGGACACGTGGCAGAAGGGTGGGGGTAGGGTGGGCTCTGGTGTCCAGGCAGAAGCTGTTTCCTTGGCATGTTGTATGCCTGGCCTCAGAAGCCTGGTGGCATCACTTTTGCCTCATTATTCAGGAGACCCACAGGCTGCAGTATCTTTGGGTTCAAGGCAGAAAGCATCAGGAGGGACAGTGTGGAGCAGGGTGTCCGAGGCACTCAGGCGCTCCCATCTCTCCCCACACAGACCCTGGGCCCTCCCATCTCTCCAAGCTGACCCTGGGCCCTAGAAGCCAGGATGGGACCCATGTGAGCTGACAGCGCATGGGACTCCTTTCTGGAAAAGCCTGATCTTTTCACCAAGACAAACCTCATTAATGCAATGTGATTTATTAAATAATTTCGGCACAGCAGAAAACAAGATTAACATATGTTAAAATAGCATAGGAAAAAAGTAACTGGTTACAGTTGCCCAAACAAGCGTGCTCTGCCCTGCAGGGCCAGGCTGGCCCAGCCCAGCTGGTGAAGACAGCCTCGAGCTCTGTGGCCTGGTGGATCTCTTGTGCAGACGCTGGGCGTGATGGAGCTACTCCACATCAACCACCAGGGGAACCATGTAGTCAGAGTGTTTGATGCCAAAGGTGACAACTGGGGCGCAGGGCTTGGTCAGGGTCACCTGGGAGAGGAGGGGCTATGATAAGAGCCAGCACCCCTGCCCCCACCTGCAGGTCTCTGCCCTGGCTGGGGCTGGGCTGCTGTCCTTCTGGAACCTGGGGCCAAGGTGGCCAGCAGCTGTGCTCCCAGTTTGAACACAGAGGACTCAGCAGTAGTAGCTGTCACGGTGTCTAGGGAAAAGGGCAAGGCCTCTGCCTCCTGTCCCTGAAGGGTTACCTGTGGGGCTAGTGCTGGAAGTATACAGGGTCCTCAGGGTGCAGGTGCCGCCCCTCCCCACCCACCCCTCCACCCCCTCTTGGCTGTGTCCTTCCATAGCCCAATGCTGTTTCCCTTGTCTGTGTCCCAACCCCCCTCCCCTGCTCTTTCCTACACGTTCCTCTGGGTCAGGCCCCCGACCCCACCCTGACCCCTCTGAGCTGTGCTCTTCCTGGACCTTCTCAGGGCTGTGGGCGCCTGGTCCTGGCTTGAGGGTCTTGTCCCCTGGGGGCTCTACACGGGCAGCCATGGTGTACTGCGGAGCCTTGAACTTGGTCACCTGCACGTCAGTCTGGTGGTAGGCTGCGGGACCTGGGGTCTGAGAGGTAAAGGAGGCTCAGACAAACTCGGCCTACCCAGGGCGCATGGCCCTAGAGGACAGGGAGCAAACTTGGACAGAGGGTCTCAGGCCAGGTCAACAGGGTCAGCTACAAGTTGGTGCCCGTGCATCAGGGTCCCCTTCTGTCTTCTGTCACACTGTGGAGACCACACCCCCCTGCTTGTGGGGCACCTTCTCATGCGGGGGTTGCTTCCTCCATTTCAGCCTCACGCTGGCAATGACCTCCCCCGTGTGTGCCAGTCCTGGGAACATCCCTGAGCCTGTGTGAGAGAGGCTGCCGCTGCCCCGCTGGACCTGAGGGCCTGGGGCTGGCAAAACCAACGTGGACAAGGGCTGCTGGGTGCCACGATGCTGCTTTCCCATCTCAGGCCCCTCAAGCTCTCAGGCATGTGCCACCCAGGGCCTTCGCACTGGCTGTTTCTGAAGCCAGGACCCTCCTCCCGCAAACAGCTCATGGTTTATTTTTTCCTCCTCCCCTTCTTTCCATGCCATCCTGTCTAAGATTGCCTCTCTCTCTCCAGGCAGTGCTTCATAAACCCCATCTGTTGTCCTCAGCACTGTCCAAGCTGGGGCCTGGGCCTCTCCCTTCTGGCCTATTGCCTGCCCCTCCTCAGCACTGCAGCATGACCCCAGCATATGGCAGGCACCCAGAGGATGAAGGGCTGAGAGGGCTGAGGGGCATTGGCAAGGCAGGGCCGAGCTGGTGGGTCCTGGGTTCTGGGGGAGGGTTCAGATGACTGGGGGTGATTCTCCGTTCTCAGCTGGGGTGACCCTTGCCTTGTGTAGGTCGTCACTGAAGCTGCCCAGCTTGCTGCGGCCCTTGATGGAAAAGGAGGGCTGGGAGACCTTGCCGACAGTGTTGGGCCCCATCACCATGGGCAGCATGTACGCAGCGGGGCCTGCAGGGTGGACGGGAGCCTCAGGGTGGAACAGGGCCCACCGCTCCCTCTCTGGGGCTCCCCCAACTCTGGACGGGAGCCTCAGGCCGGAACAGGGCCCACCGCTTCCCTGGGGCTCCCCCAACTCTGGACTGGAGCCTCAGGCCGGAACATGGCCCACAGCTCCTTCCCTGGGTTCCCCCCAACTCTGGACGTGGAGCCTCAGGCCGGAACAGGGCCCACCGCTCCTTCCCTAGGTTCCCCCAACTCTGGAGATCAGCCGTCAGGCTGCCCCATCTCACCCACCCCACCCAGGATCCACAGGTCCATTTGGCTGAGGATGGTTGGGGCTGCTGCAGACCTGGGGTGCTGTCCACTCGGAACGTCTTTGTTCGGGCGGAGATGGAGTGGCTGGGCGCTGAGTCGAACACGTACTTGGTGGATTTCTCTGGAAAGTAGTCACCTGGACAAGGAGCCAAGGGGGTTGCTGGGACAAGCAGGTGGGTATGCAGCCCAGTTTGGGGGCTCGAGGAGGACTCCCCAACATTCCAGGCATAGGGCCTCTGGGCTCCAACACAGGTGGTGACCAAGTCTGGTCAGGGGGTGTCCAGGATGGAAATACTGACTTCGGGGCTGGGGAGACAAGGGCCATTTTTGAGCAGGGAGAGTGGGGTGTGACGTTGGCCTGGCAGAGAAAGGTCCAGGTCGAAGCTGGGTTCTAGGGCCAGAGTCTTCTCTGCCCAGGTGTGATGGTGGCCCTTCAAGAGAGAAAGATGGGACAGGAGGAGCCAGGACGGCTGAGCTCTCTCACACCCTTGCTGCCATGAGGTTAGGGGCACCCAGCAGGGAGGGGCAGGCCCGGGGCTGCGCAGGGCAGGAGCCTGAGACAGGGTCACTAACCTGGGCCGGGGGTCAGCAGAGTCTTGCTGTGGTAGCGCCCCAGGATGGAGTAGGCAGGGCCAAGGTCCTTGCCAGTCCTCAGTATCTTGGGGTTTACATTATAACGGGGTCCTGGGGAGCAGTTCTCTGCCAGGAGCATGGGGGCCCCGCGGAAGCTGTAGGCTGGCGCACGGAGCTTGGTGGGCGTGTGCTTCATGAAGCCTGTGGACACAGTGGGCCCTGAGCAGCCTGGACCTGCCCTTCTCCCCGCGGGGAGTCAGGGATCGAGCCCCAGGCCCTTCCCGGCCCCCCCACCTGCCCACCTGGCTCCTGACCCTCCCAGGCTCTCAGGCTCTTACCAGTTGTTGGTGGAATCAGGTACTTGGGTCCAGGGCTGCTGTAGAGGGCCATGATGGGTCCCCGGGGGCGATGGGGCCTCCAGGTGCCCATCCATACCTCCTCCGTCATGGCCAGCTCTGTCCATAAGTGAGAGGCTTACCAGGTGCTGGGAGGCCCGACCCTGTCCCAGGCCGGCCCCTGATGCCCCCGTCCCTGCTCTTGCTGACACTGAGGGGTAGACCTGCTGAACCTGCCACAGCGTCCTCAGTGGGGATCTCCAGCTGGGAGCCGGGAGTAAGGGATGGTAGGCGCTTGCTGCATGGGACTGTGAGCTCCTCACCAGCTTAACTGTATCCCAGAGCTACCGTCCATGCTGGCCCTCAACTCACCACCGTTTTCAGCTCTAAGGGAGCCCTGGGCGGGTTTCTCCTACTTAGAGTGGTGATCAAAGACGGGGAACTTCTTGATTGAGGCTGTGCTGAGGGGCAGGGAGGGGGCCCCCCAGGAGGGAACTATAACTTCTTCGGCGCAGGGACAGCACTCAGAGCAGCCTATGGACCCATCCTCCTCAGAGACCGTCCTGTGCCCCCTGGCCTTGGTGCCAGGGGGTTCCTGCAAAAGGAGCATGGAGAGAAAAGGCCTTCTCTCTTCAGGGGCTTACAGAACTGGGGAGAGGCCCCCAGTCTAAACTCTAGAATGTGGCTCTGTGGGATGACGGGTTCCAGATTCTGTCTGTGTGACCAAGACAATGGCCCCTGCCTTTGATCCCCTCACCGGATCTCACCACCAGGTCCCCTCACCCGGTTCCGCCAACAGGACACCCCTATAAGTCCCCCTGACCAGGTTCCCCTCACCAGGCCTCCCACCACCACGTCCCCTCACCAGGTACTCCTCGCCAGGTCCCCTCACCAAGTCCTCCTCGCCATGTTTCCTTGGCCATCTCCCCTCACCAGGTTCCCCTCACCACGTCCCCTCACCAGGTTCCCCTGTTCCTGTCCATTCCCCCCCATTCCTTCATGTTTCATGTCCATCCTCCCGTCCATTCCCCCCCTGTTCCCCCCCTCCACCCGTTCCCTGCCGTTCCCCGTTCCACTCCAGGTTCCCAGATTCCACCACGTCCATTCCATTCCCCCGTTCCCCTCCGTTCCATTCCACACGTCCCTGTTTCCCCCCCCCTCCGTCCCCTCCTCCTTCCATCCATTTCCTTCCTTCCATCCCCATTCCATTCCCCTCCCTCACCATTCCGTTCCATTCCCCCCCCCCCCTCCACTCCATCAAGTCCCTCCATGTTTCCTTGGCCATCTCCCCTCACCAGGTTCCCCTCACCACGTCCCCTCACCAAGTCCTCCTCGCCATGTTTCCTTGGCCACGTCCCCTCACCAGGTACTCCTCGCCACATCCCCTCACCAAGGCCCCCCATGTCCCCTCACCAGGTTCCCCTAAGTTCCCTCACCAGACCACCCCTCACCAGGCCCCCTCACCATGTTTCTCTCACCAGGTCCCCTCAGCCAGGCATCCCCTCATGAAGTCCCCCTCACTGGGTCCCCTCACCAGGTCCCCTGTAACCAAGTCCTCCAGGGCCCCCTCCTAGGGCCGTCAGCCAAATGGAAATCCAGGCAGAGACCATCTAGGCAGGTGGACAGAGCACAGAGCCAGACAGCACTGCATGGCCTCCTGGCCAGGCTCAGACAGGACAGAGGTGTGCAGAGAGGGGCCAGGGCAGGGAAGTTTCAGGGCTCAGCACCCAGGGTGGCCAAGGATGTGTCAGTTCCACTCAGCTGTGCCCCCAGAAGAGACCATAGATTGGGAAACTGAGGTGCTGGAAGGTTCTGGCTGTGGGAGAGCCTGGGATCCAGGGTCAGGATTAGGGTCTGTGCTGGTTGTGGTGGGCGTGAGTCATTGTGGGCGCTGCTGCTGCCCTGGCTGACCTCCTCAGAGGCTGCTCACCTGTGGCTCCCATCCCCCTTGGACACGGGTGTACCTTTTTTTCTCTTGGCCTTGTCCGGGGTCGTCTTGGGGCTTGAGCCCCTCCCAGTGTCTTCTAGGCAGACTCTTTCCTTGGACGACTTTGGGAAGAGAGATTGTTCTCAAACCCGCTGGACCTGGGCTGCCTGTGTGACTGTTTTTTGCACACAGCTATTGTCTTACGACACCAGCTTTCAGATGCTGAGCAACCTCCGCCCTGACCTAGCCCATGGGCGACATGGGGTCTGTGTCCACCCAGTCCTGGACACTTCCTCTTTCTGGGGCTCCCTGTCTCTCCCACCTCATACTGCTGCCTCTGCCGCCCGTCTCCCTCTGGACGCCCTCTGTCCACATGGTGCTGTCTGGCTCTGTGCTCTGTCCCCCTGCCTACATGGCGTCTGCCTGGATTTCCATTTTGGGTCTTGCCTGTGGTGTGCCTGCTCCTGTGTGGACCCTGTGTGCCCCTCTGTAGAGGACCTTCACACATGTGCTCCTTGAGTAGGACCCTCTGTCTGTGGGTCTGTGTGTGTGGCTGTGTCCCTGAGTATGTTCTCAATGTCCCCATTTGTGTGTCCGTCTGTGGGGGGAGAGAGAGGAACCAGAGCCTGAGCTGCGGAAGGCTTTATTGATTACACGGTTTGAGGGTAAATTTCCATGTGGGGAGGTGGTAGTGGGCGGCGTGTCCATGGCTGCTTGTGTGGCAGGTCCTATGGCTGAGCCATGTCTGAGGTCCACTTAGGCACCGTCCTGACTGCCCAGCACATGCACCTGGAAGGCAGACACACGAGGACTAAGAGGGCTGTGATCAATAAGTGGAGAGCCACAGCTCCATCAGGCAAGCAAGGCCCTCTGTGGGGGGATCTGGCATATTGCTGTCCATCTCCTCCCAGCAGCTGAGTGGTGTGTGTGCATGCATGATGGTGTACACACATGTATGTGTGTGCGTATCCCAGTGTGAGCATGCGTGTGTGAATGTGTTTATACATGTGTGCACACAGTGTGCATTGCATGTCTGCACCTGTGTTTGGATCTCTGTGTATGTTCACATGTGTGCGTGGAGGAGTAGCCCACAGACTGGGGAGGAGCAGGTCTATGGAGTCTGGGGGCCGCTCTGTGGACAGGAGGTCTGGGGTGCCCACCTGAGCTGGCTGATGCGGGTTCAATGTCTGTGGGTGGTGTGATGTCTGTAGGTGGTAGGCTGTGGGGGTGCTGTGTTGGGTGATCTTGGTAAGGCTGCAGGTCTTTAGAAAACGGTGTGCCCCCCCTGCCCTCATACCAGCAACTTGATCAGCTCTGCCTTGTGCATTGGCTGCAGGCCGTCTATGCAGGACTTGAGTTCAGTCATTGCTGCCTTGGCATCTTCGTTGACATTGTACTTGCCCAGGGGCCCCTCATAGAGCTCCTCTGGGGTCCCCACCAGTAGTGTTTGCAGGAAGTCCATGAAAAACTCATTGCAGTCCTCCCCTGTGGCCAGCCCTGCATCACGAGCGAGATGATGCCAAGACAGGACAGGGTGACTCCGGTGCAACCACAGCCCCGGACCTGCCCCGGGGCTCCAACCTCCATGGTCTCCAGACCTTCCCCTTCAATGCCCACCCCTCCTCCCCAGGGCTTCCTCCACAACACCCCCAACTCCACCTTGCCCGAAGACCCCTTCACATCCCCCTTAATCTTAGCTGCTCCAGTTTCCACTCAGCATTCCCTGGGATCACCAGGGAAGGAAAGTTAAGCCCCTGGTGTGGGGGAATTTCCCCTGATGAGAAGCTGGTCTGACCAGGGGCTTGAAGGGCCAGGTCAGGCTGGATGGGGCTGGGGTAGGGTCAGCTGGGCTTTGTCTTCGGTTGGGGTGGAGTTGGGTGGGCACGGGTTCTGCAGGGTCCTTACCCACTTCTGTGACAGGTGCAGGTGGAATGTTCACTGCGGGGGCCTAATGCCAGGATTTTACCTTCTCGGGTACCCCCAACCCCCCTGCCCCTGAATGTTCTGGAAACCCCAGTGGCACAGACTCACGGCAGATGCAGAACAGGGTGAGGGCCACCAGCAGGAGGGCACGGCTCCCCTTCATGCCAGCAATCTCAGGAGCTGCCTCCAGCCAGAATCCCGGGATTTTATGCCTCACCGGGCAGCACCTCTCCCACAGGGCGGACCGGACCTGCCCATTAGGATCTGGCAGCCAGCTCAGATGAGGTTTATTCACATCCCTGTCTCCCAGTGGGTGCCAAGCAGCAACAGGCATGGGATGGCTGTGTGACAGGTGGTTGGCAAGTGGCTTTAGGGTGTGTCAGAGAGAACAGGTGTGTTAGGAGGGAACGCTGGTGAGGGAGGCCATGCCAGCCGGTCGGTGAAGAAGGCAGCGGGTCCTGGTCACCAAGGGCCTCTAGTCATGCCTGCCCTTGAGGCCGAGGGTGGTGGGATCTGGGCTTGGTCCCATGCCTTTCTTTTGAGGTAGGAATCCCTCCTCTTATCACTGTGCTGTGTGATCAGGGTTTGCATCTGGAGGTCTCTAATCAGGCAGGGACCTCCTCAGTACTCAGATGAGGGTGGCTGACTGGGGGAAGGGGGTGCAGGCTGCACCAGTGGACACTGCCGTGAGACTGCCACAGGGACTACAATGGATCTGTGGGGTGAGGAGCAGCCGGTAAGTGCCTAGAAGAGAGAAGGTGGCCTGAGAGGGTCCGAGAGACATAGAGCTGGCCATGCCGGGGCCAGGTCTGAGCAGGAAGTGAGGAATGGGAGAGGCTGGAGGTACATCAGTAGCCAGGACAGCAAGGAGAGGTCGAAGGCCCTGGGGAGATAGTCCCAGGCCATATTACAATGGACACAGGAGGTTGGGACACCTGGAGTCACCTAACAAAACCACCCCAAGAGAGGCCATGAGTAGGGGTTTCCCAGTCCAGTCCTCTGGCTGAGCCACACGGTCCAAATACAAAGGGCCCCTGCTGCCACCTGGTGGCTGATGGCGTCCCCAGGATCCCGGGCCACTCGCGTTTAGGGTCTCTGGAAGACCAAGGTCCTTGTTACAGTGAAGGACTCCTAAGTGGGCAGAGATTTACACCTACTCCAAACGATGAAATAAAATTCCATCGTGGACACAGTATGCGGGATGGAAATAAGGCTAGGGTAAGGGTTAGGATGAGGGTTATGGTTATGGTAAGGGGTTAAGGGTTAGGGCTCAGCACTGGTTAGGAGTTAGGGATACAGTAGGGCTGGGTTAGGGTTTAGGGTTTGGATTAGGGTTCAGGATCGGGTCGGGTTCGGGTCAGGGTCGGGTCGGGTCAGGTTCAGGTCAGGTCAGGGTCGGGTTGGGTCAGGAATTAGGGTGGGGTTGAGGTAGAGTCAGGAGTCAGGGTTAGGGTTGGGGTAAGGTCAGGGTGAGACAAGGTGAGGTAAGAGTCAGGGTCAGGAGGTTGAGGGTAAGGTCAGGAGTCAGGAGTCAGAGGTAGGAGGTTAGGGTAGGGCTAGGGAGTGAGGTTAGGGTTCACAAGGTTAGGAGTCAGGAGTTAAAGGGTGGGAGGTCAGGAGTTAGAGGCCAGGTCAGAGGTCAGGAGTAGGAGTCAGGGTTAGGGTCAGGAGTCAGGGAGTTCGGAGTTCAGGATCAGGGTTAAATTTCAGAGTTCAAGTTCAGGATCAGATTGGATTTGGTCAGATTAAGGTGGGATTGAGTTAGGGATTCGGGTTAGAGTTATGGATTGAGTTCAAGTTCGGGTTGAGTTCCGGAGTTAGGGTTCTAGTTAGGATTCGGAGTTAGAGTTAGGGATTCGGAGTTGAGTTGGGTTAGGAGTTCATGTATTCCAGGATTCGGAGTCAGTGTTGATTAGAGGTCAGGAGTCAGAGTTGAGTCGAGTCAGGAGTCAGAGTCAGAGATCAGGTCAGAGTCAGGAGTCCTGATCCAGGTCAGGAGTCAGGAGTCAAGAAATTCGAGTCTAGGTCAAGAATCGGAGTTCGTTCAAGTTGGTCAGTTTAGGAACAAGTAGAGTTAGGATTTAAAGGGATTCAAAGGGTTGGGGTTGGGGTTGGAGTTGGGTTGGAGTTGCCAGTTAGGTTTGGATTAGGGTTTGGGGTTGTGGTTAGGGTTAAGGTTAGGGTTAACCAAATTTCTCAACTTATGCGACCTTTATTTATTAACTGGCGGGGGAATTAGGAGGAGGAGCCTGGTTCTCACACACCTGTGGTACACGCCATGTGCCTGTGGATAACAGCGGTTCCTGTAGGGCCGGCATGTGTGGACCAAGTAGCTGTGGGGAATTTCTTCTGGCAGGAGGCGGGGGTGAGCTCAGGTGGGAGGGGCACTACCCCGGGGACGTCCACATACATGGACTTATGGAGCCGGTGTGGTGATCTCCAGTCAATTTGGAAGAAGTTTATTTCGCGAAGGTTGAGGCCTTGCGCTGTGACACAGCCTCAGGAGAGTCTTTGACATGTGCCCAAATTGGGGACTGCTTGGTTTTATACATTTAGGGACAGGGAGACATCAATATATGTAGATGAGCGTTGGTTCCGTCCGGAAAGGTGGGACAAGTGAAGCAGGGAGGGGCTTCCAGGTCACAGGTAGGTGAGAGACAAACTGTTGTATTCTTTTGGGTTCTGAATAGCCTCCCCAAAGGACGCCATCAGATATGCACTTATCTCAGTGAGGCAGAGGGGTAGCTTTGAATACAAGGGGAGGCAGGTTTTGCCCTAAGCAGTTCCCAGCTTTTTCCTTTAGATTGTGATTTTGGGCCCCTCAGATTCATTTTTTTTCCTTTCACAGGCTAAACAGCTTTAGCAACTGAAAGGTTCATGAGACTGTAAGGAAAGTCGAGTTGCTCAGGTGAGTCTTGGCGCAACAGCACTTGGGACCTGGGGTGCCACGAGGGAGCTCCTGGGAGGGTTAGGGGGCTGTGAACCCTGACTATCTGAGATGGTTTCAGGTGATTTAGAGGTTGATTTTGCCAAGGCTGAGGACGTGCACCCCGTGACAGCCTCAGGAGATCCTGACGACAAAGTGCCCAAGGTGGTCAGGGCACAGCAGTTTTTAGGGAGACATGAGACATCAGTCAATACATGTCAGAAGTACCTTTGCTTCCATCCAGAAGGTGGGACAGCTGGAAGCAGGGAGGGGCTTCAAGGTCACAGGCCAGGTGAGAGACAAATGTTGCGTTGTTCTGAGTTTCTGGTTAGCCTCTCCCAAGGGAAGTGATGGGATGTGCACCTTCTTAGTGAGGAGATGATAGGTGATTTGGAGAATAGAGGCCAGGCTTGGGTTTGCCCTGAGCAGTTCCCAGCTTGGCTTTTCCTTTAGCTTGTGTCATTGGGGCCCCAAGATTTTCTTTTCACAGAGCCTGTGACTGGGTGCATTTTAGATCCTGGGAGGCTGCTACACATGCAGGGTCATGCTGGTGTGGCCCGGACTCAGAAGGAAAGTGGATTTGAGAGACATTTAGGAGGTAGGATTGCCAGGGCCTTGGTGATGGCTTGGATGTGGAGGGTGGAGCAGGAGGGGTGTCAAGCAGATATTGCTCTTAGATTACCACCTGGGATATTAGGAAGGTGAGTGGGCTGTTTTTCTTCGTTAGGCAGAACTTGGTTTTGTGGTGCAGTGGGTGCCTCAAACCAAGGCCTGACTTCCTCGTACAGAGCCAGACCCCATGGCCGTTCCTGTGACTGCCAGGCCACTTTGAGGCTGAGAGAGATGGTTTGTCTGGCTCTGCCCTGCGTGTTCGCAGTGGCTTCTCTGTGTTGGCAGATTTGGGGTCCCGCAGATAGGATCCTGTGAAGACACCTCTCAAAGGTCTTTAGTCCAATTTATAAAACATCTTTTTGTTCATTATATCATTTCCACAATCAAAGATGAATAAAATATACAGAGGTTTATTTAGTGAATAAGGTTGATGGTGCATCTGTGCTAGGCAGTGTTTTGGATTAGTTGAGACACCAAGGAGTTGAGACAATCCTTTACCTTGAGTTTTGTGTCTGTAGTCCTGCTGTTGAGAGCTGTGTGTGTTAAAATGTCTACAGTTCAGGCAGGTGAGGTCTGGGCCGTCTGTCCAGTTGGGTGAGGGTTGGTCTGTAAGGTTAGGTGAGAGGAGGTTGGTCTGTAAGGTTGGGTGAGAGGAGGTTGGTCTGGGTTGGGTGAAGGGAGGTTGGGAGGTCTGTAAAGGCTAGGTGAGAGGAGGTTGGTCTGTAAGGTTAGGTGAGGAGGTTGGTCTGTAAGGTTAGGTGAGAGGAGGTTGGTCTGTAAGGTTAGGTGAGAGGAGGGTTGGTCTGTGGGTTAGGTGAGGGTTGGTCTGTGGGTTAGGTGAGAGGAGGTTGGTCTGTGGGTTAGGTGAGTGGGAGGTTGGTCTATAAGGTTAGGTGAGAGGGGTTGGTGTCCAGCAAGTATCCAGTGCCCCATCAACATCTCAGTTCTTGTCCATAATCTTCCAGTTCTAGGACTGATCTGAGGCCCTCAGAGCGACTTCAGAGGGAAACAGTGTGCTCTGTGGCTGCCTGTTTTGGAGTAAATTGCTAAATCTCCTGCAAACAGAAGTTGGAAACAAGTAGCGTTTCAGCTTGAGTTTCTTGTAAATGGCTTGCAGTCATTATGAACTCCAGAACTGCATTATACCACAGGGCAACCACGAGGGTCCCTCTATCACCATTTCTCAGTGGCTGGTGGGGATTTAAACAGAATAATGTGCAGCCTCATTGTGTGATCCTAGTACTTTGTGCTTGGGTGTCATCGGGAAGGGCCCCTGACTTTGAAGGCTGCCTGCGTCTTGCTCTGTGATAGGAGGCACAACATGGCCTTGGTCTTCCATGAAGACCTTGGGTGCCACAGCTCACTTCAGCCCTGATCAGCTGATGCAGACCACAGGCCCTGGTTCTGGAGGTGAGAATACACTGGGCTTCCTGCATGGCTACCCTGTGAGCATTCAGGTGCTTATTTGGGGACTGTCCCCGGAGTCCTGTGCCAGATGCAGTGGTGCATACCTGGGGAACCAAGCGTCTCTGCTTCTACTGGAGAATCTGGACAGATGTAAAGGTAAGAAAAGGCTGGGGGGTAGGGGGTTAGGGTTAAAGGTTAGAGCTTGGGGCTAGGGTTGGGATTGTGGTTAGGAGGTTAGGGTTAGGGTTGGGGATGTGTTTAGGGTTATGATTAGGGTTTAGTGTTAGGGATTAGGGTTTTTAGCATAGTGTTTTAGGGTTATGGTTGGGGAGTTACGGTTGGGGTTATGGTAAAGGTGTTAAAGGTTAGGGTTAAGGTTTAGGAGTTAAGGTTAGGGAGGTTAAAGGGTAATGGTTACAACTTTTTGGGTTAGGTGCTTGGCAAAATGGGTCCACCCTCTCCCGGGTAACTGGCTCTAAACCCTCTTTATGTCCTGTCCTGCCCCACCAGTCCCTGGAGCCCTCTGCTGACCTAGCTTACCTCCACGTATGTTCTTACTTACATAAGTGGGACATAAGCTATGATGATGATTCAGGCCTAAGAATGATAAGTGGAGCTTTAGGGGACTTAGGGGGAAAAGGTGAGAGGAGGTGAGGATAGAAACCCTACACACATGCCAGGGTACATTGTACTCTGCTTGGGCTATGGGTGGACAGAATCTCAGGAAGCCATCAATGAAAGAACTTTAGCATTTAACCAAAACCACCTGTTCCCCAAAACTATTGAAATAAAAATAAAATAAAACCAAACCAACAACAACATATATCTTATTCCTTTGGTAGACCACATGGCTAGCTCAAGAGTGAGTATAAATGTATAAGAATAAATGGAGCGGGCAGTGGCTCAAACCTGTAATCCCAGCACTTTGGGAGGCAGAGGCAGGCGGATCCGAGTCAGGAGAGGTCCCAGAGACCATCCTGGCGAGAACACGGTGAAACCCGTCTCTACTAAAATACAAAACTAGCAGAGGCGAGGTGGCGAGCGCCTGTAGTCCCAACTTCTCCCGGGAGGCTGAAACAGGAAGAATAAGCATCGCTCGGGCCCGAAGACTTGCAGTGAGCGAGATGCGCCCACTACACTGCAGCCAGGCGACAAGGCGAGACTCCGTCTCAAAAAAAAAAGAATAAATGGAACAATTGGGTAAGCACAGCTCATTACAGAGATGTCCAGCCATTTCAGAAGTGTTAAGGGTTCAAAGCATTGTTCCCTGGGGTACTGCACATTTTGGGGAAGCACTGCCATCTCAAACCTCCTTGTTTATGAGAAGCTCATGTTCTAACCCTCACACAGCACATGCTTGTCTTTAAAAGCATCAAAGTGAAATAAACCACATGTTAGTAAAGGTAGAATAAGTGGGCAATTAGAGAACCCATAATTTAGTTGTATAATAGTAAACTTCTGCTGCGTATTTTAAAGGAAAATAGACAAGATAATCTTTTTATAAAAAGTGAAATTATTCCACTGTTTCCTGAATACTCACTGCTAAAACTCCACACTGAAGCACTGCCCAGAATGGTGGCCCGTGAAGCGTTCTCCAGTCTGGGACGCGTTATTTCCTCTTGTGTAAAAACTGCACCACTCCAGACCAGACTCTCGGGGCAGACACGAAAATTATCTCATTATTAGATTCGTGATCTGGTAGGGGTTTTCCTGTCGCTGAGGTCATCTGAGCCAGTAGTTTTCAAAATGAGTTGATGGCTTCATATCCTAAAATGTTGTATTTAAATTCTAGTTAAAATAGTTTTCATGTTGCTGCATTCTAAGACAGATTTTTTTTATGCTTCTTTTTCTGGAGTGCTTGTACATCTGTGAATTGATACACCACATTAAATATGATGAGATCTCTTCTGTTCTTCTAAAATTATCAATACATTTGTGATGAATATTGAGTTAATAGCATATCAGGGTACCAAAATCCAGGTTACAATCATTAAGTCTTCTACAATATTTAGATACAAAGAGGCCATATTTCTTTCTTTTATAAGTCAAATTATATCCCCTAGCGAAACTGACATGTGTGAAGATATGGAAGATTCCAATTCACGGAGGTTCTCGTCATATTCTTTGAGCCTGGGCCGGGTATGGTGGCACTTCATGCTCCCTCACCTTCCCTGTCTCACTACTTGTCCTGTGACTGCCAGCTGCTGGCCTTTACTCTGAAGGGGTGAAGGCCACGCTGGCACTGGGGAGGGATGCTCCTCTGGCTAAGTGCCAGGGAAAGGCAGCCGTCACATGCTGGAACCTTGGCCACACCAACCACATCTGGGAATTGCATGTGACTAGGGCCTAGCCCATTGGGAATGCTACTGTTCTGGGAATATCTCCTGGCATCTCATTTTGTTTCCCATTGCTAGTCCAACAAGTAACCCTTAGATGATTCTAGATCTCACAGAAATACCTAGGTGAGAGTTATCCAGGCAAAATTCTATAGCACTGCTCGCTTTAAAACCATAAAAGCCATATGCATATGTGTGTGTGTGTGTGTGTGTGTGTTACAGAGAGGCCTAATCTGCAAAAGCTTTAGCTCAGCTGAGGGAAATAGATGGGAAAGGGGGAAAGGGGCTGCTTTATTATTTCCTTGTGCCTAGAAGCACACAAAGAAAGTATCAGTTAGTACTTTCTCTAGTAATTCCATCTGTAACACTGAGCATTTAAAAGTTATTATAATACATTTAAATACCTTGCCCATATAAAGGCATTATAAAATGTAGCATTAATGAAACAATTAAAGTGTCCCAACCAACCTGTCTTCTTGTAAGCATTGAAATAAATTCTCCCACTATCTCTATGAATATGTTTACCATTTGACAAATATACCACTGAATAGAGATGGTAGACAATTTATTTTGACAGCAATCCACTCGTAAAATTACACATAAAATTCTGCTATAACCTGTGTGCATTGGCAGATGCAATTAAATGTGAGCCAAAGACCCATTTGTTCATGCATGTGTTTTTATGATTTTTGATCGTTTTGACTTACATATTTATAATACAGAATGTGAAAGAGTTAGCTCTTTGTAGTTATTTAAGCTGTAAGACATAGAAAACTGTTCTAGAAGAACAACTTTAAAAAGCAGTTGCAGGAATTTTTTTAAAGTCCCTGAAATTATAAAGTCAAGATATTATTTTTAAATTATTATTCTTTGAAACTACTTTTTCTGTATACATCAAAGTTATCAATAACATATTAACAAAGTAGGAAAGTATAGTTACCATATTGTATAATGGCACCTCATGTTGCTTATTTCTTTATAATTAAGTCATAAATTGAGCTCACAAAATGTTTGTATTAATAAAATGATTATCATTGGTAATGTTGGAGTTTTTCTTGTACATTTTTTATGTAACAACAAAAAGTTTTACTATTAAAAATGGTTTAAAAAAAAATTGGAGCAAGCCTAACCTTCATTTTATAAATGCAATAACCTGGGAACTCATCGGGGCTGGTGACTCACACAGGTGCACACCCAGCATTGGTGGATGTCGGCTCAGGATCCAGAATGAATTTAGACAATTCATGCTAGAATTAATAAATGCACTTTAAAATAGGCCCATATTATTAAAGTAACTAAACCTGTGGAGTTGTAAAGAGAAGTGTTTAGGAATGGGGCGTGGCCTTCGACATTAGTTCTGATTCTCCCCTTTCACAAAAGAATCTACAGTCTCTATTTTCCCATTCTGAGATTTCAGAGGAGAACCTGAGTGGCACTTACAGCAGACATCACAGATGTCTGAGTGTTACTGATTGAGGGCGGAGAAAAGGCTTTGTTTGTTTCATAAAACCTTTGTTTTTCCAGGAGAAAACACAGGTTGAGTCTAAGATCAATCCTCCTGCTGAAATATTTTTAATGGCGGCTGAAAAAAGGTGGTTGTGTTTAAGCAGGTGCAGCCGGGCTGTGCAGTCCCTGACTTCTGAGTGGAGCTAGAGGAGAATGATGTTAGCGTGTTTGCACTCCTTTCTCAATTTTAAATATAAATATACTTAAGCAATGCTTTTAATGAGAATAAAATGGTTTTACTTAATGTTTACTGGCACCTATTTTAGTTATTACATTCTCTAAGCTGTTTTATCCTCACAACCATGGAAGCGCTCCACTGTCCCCATTTCAGAAAGTAGACCCAGTAACTGAACAAAACTGTCCACTTTTTAAAAAACATGATTTATTTCATTATGAGAAAGTTCATAGTTGATGTAATTAATACCTTTTTGGTCTTGTTAATGGGTGTGGGCATCTGCATGCTGTCATGGGGTCCCACCGTTGTGGGTGAAATCGCACACAGTGGTCTCACTGCCCTAAACAGCCAGGGCTCTCTGCCCATCCATCCTTTCCTCCCCAACCCCTGTCAACCATTGGATTGTTTTACTATCTTTGTAATTTTCCTTTTCCAAAATGTCATGTAATTGGAATCATACAGTATGTAGCCTTTTGGCTTCTTTCACTTAGTGGTATGCATTTTGGGTCCCTGTGTGCCTTTCATGATTAGATGGCTCATTTATTTTCTCACTGAATGATATTCCATTGTCTGTGGAGTACCAGAATTTATTTATCAATTCCTTACTGAAGGACATGTTGGTTGCCTCCAGTTTCTGGTAATCCTGAATAAAGCTCTGAACATTTGGTGCAATTTCTGTGTTGACATAACTTTTGAAGGAATGACAAGGAAAGGTGTATTTGCCTGATCCCAGGAATCAATATAAACATCCATGATAACCCCACCTTTTTTTTTAAATGTATGATTTGGATGAAACAAGAGAAAGAGACTGACTGTTTCAAGGGAGAGGTAAAGGAAACAGTAATTTATACGAGTGGCGTGGCCAAATACACATACTTAATAAGCTCTAGGAGTCATGCGTATTTCTGAAAGGAGAAATGCATGCATGTGCAATTGAGTTTCTTGCTCCTTCATGGGTCCAATGTACAAAAAAACGGCAGTGTTAGCGTGATCCCAGGGTGGAGTGTTCAGCCCTCTGACATTAAAAGGTGAAGCAGAGGATATGAAAACTCGCTCTGTGCATCCTCTGTACGCTGTCCAGAACCTCTCCATCATGGGTGGTCTCTTATCAGGCAAGAGAGGGGAGGCAGCTTCAGGCAGTTGGTTGAAATCAGTGGTGGAGTCTTTTGAAAGGCTTGTTTCTGTTAAATCCTTAGGGAAGAAAGCCTCATCGTGGTTAGCAAAGGAGGGGGTATAACGAGGTGTATCTGACCCCTGTCATCCCATCCTGCCCAACTTGTAATAGGGGAGGAAAAATAATTTTCTCTCTACCTTTACGGAATTCTAAGATGGGATCCTCTGTAAATCCGAGAACTCAGTTTTGAAAGTCACTCTGGGATCTCCTCAGCCAAGAGTGGGTCAGTTCAGTCAGTTGGGAGCTTAGGATTTCATTTTCATTTATCAGTGCTAATGGGAATGAGTAGGCTGTCTTCCTGGCAGCTGAATTTGAAAAAAACTCCTTGGATGGGGTTAATGGCAGCTGTATTTTCTGGGAGCTCTGCTCTAATCAGACAAAGTAAGTTCTGGTAAGATTTCTTTCTTTATCTTCAGTATCTCAAATGTTTTCATTTAAATAATCTTTATAACAACTCTTTTTTTTTTTTTTGAGACAGAGTCTTGCTCTGTTGCCCAGGCTGGAGTGCAGTGGCACGATCTTGGCTCACTGCAGGTTCCGCCTCCCAGGTTTATGCCATTCTCCTGCCTCAGCCTCCTGAGTAGCTGGGACTACAGGTGCTCACCACCACACCCGGCTAATTTTTTTGTATTTTATTTTATTTTTTATTTTTTTGAGACGGAGTCTCGCTCTGCCACCCAGGCTGGAGTGCAGTGGCCGGATCTCAGCTCACTGCAAGCTCCGCCTCCCAGGTTCACGCCATTCTCCTGCCTCAGCCTCCCGAGTAGTTGGGACTACAGGCGCCCGCCACCGCGCCCGGCTAGTTTTTTGTATTTTTTAGTAGAGACGGGGTTTCACCGTGTTAGCCAGGATGGTCTCGATCTCCTGACCTCGTGATCCGCCCGTCTCGGCCTCCCAAAGTGCTGGGATTACAGGCTTGAGCCACCACGCCCGGCGGTATTTTTTTTTAGTAGAGACGAGGTTTCACCACGTTAGCCAGTATGGTCTCAATCTCCTGACCTTGCGATCCACCTGCCTCGGCCTCCCAAAGCGCTGGGATTACAGGCATGAGCCACCGTGCCCAGCCCCTATGGCAACTCTTGATGTCTGAGTGGGTTCCCACACAGTCATCTGTTGTAAGACTTTTTGATTCCTTTTTTTCCTTTGGTCGTTATGAATAGGGCTTCTGTACATAATTGCATGGTAGCTTTTGTTGGAAATAATAGCAAAGTAGCTGTCAAAATACTTATGAATGTGATTTTTGGATTGTAAGGTGAGACTTGTTTAGCTTTAGGAAAAACTGCCCAACATGTAATAGAGGAGGAAAAAAAATTTTCTCTCTACCTTTACGGAATTCTTAGATGGGACCCTCTGTAACAAATGACAGATTAAAATGAGAAAAAAGTAGACAAGTTTAAAAACATGCATACCTTACGGATACATGGGAGCTACTCAGGGAAAAATGAGTAAATCCCCAGCAGGTGGCTTTCAATGAAGTGTAAGTGCTATCTTCAACTTAAAGAAAGAAGAGTTGAGGCTCAGTAGTGGGGAGGTAACAAGCAAAAGCACAGTAGACAA
>NW_022163914.1:0-2491 GCF_008728515.1 Papio anubis
CCCTCAGCCCCACAGCCCTCTGGCCCCTATCTCATCCTCAGGTCTCCTCCTGAGGCAGACTCTCATACTCCCTCTCATCAAGGCACATGTGAGGACACTGGACCACTCCTGGACAACCCAGGGTCCTCCCCCATCTCACTGTCCCTTACAGTCACATCTGCAAAGCCTCTTTTGCCATGTAAACTTCATTATACTAACAATCATTTAACAAGTCCATTATAATGATGTAAAAATTGGCATTGTTTTCCTAATGAACAGATCAGTCACCCATATAACCTATAAAATATGTGACTATTAAATACACAATACTGTAGGAGACAAAGATGAGGAAGATGACTGGACCCTAGATAGAAGGATCATCATTCTGAACAGAATCAATGTAACTCAACATTTGAGTCAGAGAGGCCAAGCAGTAAGACTTTCAAAAAAGCAACCAGAAAGTATGTACCGTGCCTGTAGTTCACAGCTGAGCCTGGCCTCATGAGCACGAGCGTGCTGACAAACACACCGGGCCCAAGTTTAAGATCTAATACAAGGAGCTTTCAACTGTAGTATTTAACTAGATCTTATTACAAAATAGCCTCTTGATTGCAGTTTTTAATCCAAAAAGTTCTCTGTGATTAAAGAAATTAATTTTCCCCTAAAAAGACATTTCTCTATCTATCATTCACATATAAACTAAATGGGTATATTAAAGAAAAAAGACAAATGTTTGACTTCGGGGGTTTGCCTACGACTTGGATAAGCATGATTTTCTTCTGGCCAAGCAGGGAGCAGCTGGACCAGACTGGAGGGAAGGAAAAACAAATTTCCACTCTGACCTCAGTTGGGCACCAGAGTCTTCCCTGTCAGAATGTGGGTGTGGTGCTTCCCACACACCAGCCTCTGACAAAACTCAGCACAAGGGTGTGGGAAAAGGCCGTCTACTTCGGAAAAATCTGTAAGGTGCAGACATATCAAAAGCTTCAGAAGACTGTAAAGCGCCAAGGAGACCACTGCACCCTTGGAGTTTACAGAAAATGGTCAGCAGCACACATGCCTGAGGTCCAGGGTCAGCTCCCAGCTGCTGCGACGTCGTGAGCGCAGCCCTGGCTTCCCCTCTGATGCAGAGAGCTGGTCACTCCGCCGGCAGCACTCAGAGCTCAGAACATTCTAGATGAAAGCAACGTGTTCCTTTTAAAATGGGGAACTGGGGCTGCAAAACTGAAGCTCTACGACTATCTCAACTACTGGGTTTCGGGTTAGCATTAGGAAATCATGAGAATCCAAATCTCAATTTCATCCAGATTCACTGCAGGTTCCAGAATTTCCTGAAACATTTTTCCAATTTATCATTCAGGATTCCCTTGCCAAAGCTAATAAAGTCTAAATTCCTTACGGAAAAGCCACCAATAAGCACCACCACAAATAAGATCAAATGACGCCCGCCCTTCGCACCAAACATATAAACTGTTACTCACACAAGACTGTGCTGGAGGCAGCTCTCAGCTGAAGCTGAATCCGTGAGACTTCATTATCCCCATTTTGGATGGAGTGTGAAGACTGTCAGTGAAACAGGGCCCCAGTGTGAAGCAGAGAACAGATCCTCTGACGCCTGCCTGAACATTTCCTTCCCACCTCTGTCTTGGATATTGAACACCCTCAGAGCTACTGAGTCACCCGCATTTCCAGGTCATTTACCCAGCCACCAGGATAACATAATTATGCCATAAAAATGCCTTCTCAGGGCTTTGTCATACTTAACAAGGAAGCTCAGAAGGCTACGTAAGCCCAAGAAAAAGGGAAGCGTCCTCCAAACAGACAAAAACCAAGGAAAACTGTGCAGAGACTCTCAAGAGAGCAGAAACACAGCCCGCTGTAGCCTTTCAGGCCCTGCTGGCCACAGCCCAGCATTAGGTGGCACCATTTCCACAGATGCATCCTGCTGGGCCCATTTGAAAGGTCCTGTGAGAGACACTCACCCCCACCTTCCAGCTCCTGCAAGACCCGCTGCAGCCCCACTCCACCCCGGGGCTGACTGTGCAAGTCTCCCTGGTGAGACCCCTCAGAGCCTGCGCAGCGTCTGAGACTGGGAAGCACCAAGGATCCAGAAACGCACAAACCCGTTCTCCTCAGTGCTGCTTTCTGGGTTCCAAATTGTCTTCAGAAGGAGTCCTGCACAAACCCTGGGCTGGGGAGCCAGCCACGGCCCAGCAGCACCCGGCTCATGCGCTCCAACCACCCCACAGAGGACTAGGGAGGCCCCAGCACGCTCTGTCCGCAGGGGCAAGACACCAGAAACAGCCACAGTTCAGGGTTCTGCCACCGGCCCCGCTGCCCTAATTACCTGCTGTGATCTGAATTCTCATTGGTTGGGAAGGTGATCTTGCAGCTCCGCTGCGGTAATTACCTACTCTGATCTGAAATCGCATTGGTTGGGAAGGGGATCTCACTGCTCAAGCTCTCCCTGCGGCCTCCTCGCAAACATAAAAAATCCAAAAACCCCTCTTAA
>NW_022163915.1:0-2489 GCF_008728515.1 Papio anubis
GTGAGTCAATAAACCTCTTTTCTTCATAAATTATCTAGTCCCAGGTAATTCATTATAGCAGTGTGAGAACAGAGTAATACACCACTTTATTTGACTTACTACTTTATCAGGGATCTATTGTCTCTCCAAAATGCAGTGCATTAAAACAACCACCATTTTATTATGACTCATGACTCTGAAGGTCATCAGTTTAGGCTAGGCGATGAAACAGCTTTGGGGTCAGTTGGGTGGTTCTTCTGATGGTGTCTCCTTGGGTCACTCGTGGGACTGTAGTTAGTTTCTTGGTGACTTGCTTGGGGCTGCCTCACTCACGTGTCTGGTTGTTGGTATTACCCATTTCCTGGTTCTAGTGTCTCTAGCTGATGAGCTTGGTGGCAGCATTCTAAGAGGGCAGGGGAGAAACTCCTAGGCCACTTGCCTTGTTCACCTGGAACATCTACCACATCACTCTTAATATATCCTAGTGCCAAAGCAAGTCATAAAGTCAGCACAGAATCAAGAGGGTTGGAAAACAGATTCTCCCTCTTAAAGTGAGGAGCTGCTAAGAATGCATAGCTATTTTTAATCTTTCACCACTCTCATATTTTATTGTCTTGTTTCTAAGTTAGAAATACCCCTTGCAAAATTTCCAGACTTACAAAATTTCATAAAGCAATGTTAGCACAAAGGAGAGTACAATAAAAAAATTGTTATTATGATTGGGTCTCAGTACAGACAAATATTTTAAATAATACATCTTAATGTACTTTTTATTATCATGGTAGTACATGTACACAATGTTAGCACAAAATTCTGTTACATTTACTTTGTACAGAAGGAAAATGGATTCAATGGAAACAGGGCTGTTTCTGAGTAATACTTCTAGCTTATGTTCTACTTCTCGATTTGTACAAAGGCCAAGATCTGATCAGTCAATTGAATGGTGTCAAGTTATTACAACATCTCCTTTTCAGATTGAAATAGAGTGTTTTCCCTTCTTAACATGTCTGGATCTTCTTTGTGCCACTTTGCGTATTTCTCTATCCCAAATTCATATCAGCCTTTTAAATAAAAATAATAATGAATTTCTTGTTGTCTTTTCACAAGTTCAATGTTACCTCTCCTGTAAAGTTTTCCCTGACTCTCCTGGGGAAGTTCTCCCTCCTCCTTCTCTCCACAGTGTCATAGATATACACCTATTATAATACAGATCACCTCTAGATTAATCTGTTGACCTGTCTGTCTCTCCATATAGTCAACAGCAGAAATTCAACTTTCATTGTCTTCAAATACCTAGAGTCAAGCAAAAGCTCTGGCAAGAAATAAATGCACAATGAGAATTAGCAAAAAAAAAAAAAAAAAAAAAAAAAGAAGAAGAAGAAGTTACTGTTTAAGCTAGTTTTGCCTTTAGACTGTATCACCTCTCATTATCACCAATTTTTCAGTTAAATGTTGTTATGTGCTGAATTATGTCCCCCTCAAATTTATATGCCAAGATTCTAACCACCAGACTTCAGAATGTGACCTTATATGGAAGGAGGGTCCTTACAGAGGTAATCCAGTTAAATTGAGGTTATTAGGGTAAACTGCTAATTCAATATGATGGGTGCTCCGATTAAAAGAGGATATTTGGAGACAGACATGCATACAAGAGGAACATTATATAAACATGAAGATGACCACATACTAAGCAAGTAGAGATGCCTGGATCAACTCCTTCTCACACAGTCCTGAGAAAGAAACAGCCTGTCAAATCTTGATTTTGAAATTCTGGCTTCCAGACCTGTAAGATAAAAAGTTCTGTTATTTAAGCCACTCACTCTGTGGTACTTTGTTATGGTAGCACTAGAAAACTAGTTCAAATATTTAATGTTTGATTTGTTAATGAAAAAAAAAAACCACCCTGTACTCAGTATGGAATAATTAAGGTCACTCAAGACACTTTTCAAAAAATAAAATTAAACCTCATAGTTCACTGTTAGTTAATTAAGCTTGAAGCACATGGAAACTGCTATCTTCAAACAATAAGTAAATTGTAGGTTGCAGTTCCTCACAGGGAAAAAGTTATACTCTGAACTGAATTTTTTTCTGCAGTATATCTAGGCTGTGCAAGTAGACTTAGTTTGAAAAATTCTATTAAGACTTTAAATGGGATTACACAAATAGGTACAACATTCAAAAGCAAATACTTGCTAAGGAGAAGCATCTTAATTCCCTATTTTGTACGAACAAGTCCTTGGTAAAGATGCAAAGACATTTTCAAGACTCCATTCTGTAAGTCACCATTAACTGCAACTAACATTGACCCTTTCACAACTATGCAGTTTCACCCCAGGAAATAACAGATACATTTTTCTATTTAACAAGTTCATCCCATCGTGCTCCAAATGCCCCAATTAAAACAAAGTTTGAAAAACAAACTCAGCTTCCTTATTGGCTTGTGAGTGACAAGTATGGCACTTGATAAACTTCACCTTTTATTCTTTAGCGAAGAGAGAGAGTACAAGGAG
>NW_022163916.1:0-2487 GCF_008728515.1 Papio anubis
CCAACCAACATGGTGAAACCCCGTGTCTACTAAAAAATACAAAAATTATTTGGGCATGGTGGTGGGCGCCTGTAATCCTAGCTACTTGGGAGGCTGAAGCAGGAAAATCGCTTGACCCCAGGAGGCAGAGGTTGTAGTGAGCTGAGATGGTGCCATTGCACTCCAGCCTGGGGCACAAGAGCAAGACAATGTCTCAAAAAATAATAAAAAAGAAAAAGGAAAAGAAAAGAAAAGAAATGGTTAGAGAATGCAAGGCCCTGGGTTAGTCATTAGCCTTTGTTTTTCAGAAGGACAAGAAATAAGGTGGGGAAATTTTTATACACCAGTGGCCATAAAATTTAAGTTAAATCTTGATTTATTCTGTGTCTTGGCCTGCTAAAACTGGGTTTCAGTTTATTTTGGTTTTCTATAAGGGGAAAGGAGCTTTTCCTTCCTATGAGAAAGGTCATTTTCATAATTGTGAGAATTGTCACTTTGTCACCTTCAAACCTTGAGTCTGATCATGTTTGTTATTAGAATCTACATCTGTTTGAGTGTTTGTTGTGGAAAACTGTCTTTGTTCCAGGAAGTCGTAAACAATGTTGATCCTAAGATGCTGACTTCACTGCTGAATAGCACGACCTAATCGCTATTAACCCCAGTGGCATTACCATTCTAGCTGTAATTAACTCTACCAATAACAAAACCTCTGAGGATTCTCTGAAAATCAGGAAGCTATCTAAAGGCATTCCTTCTTGTAAAACACACACACACACCACATCAATTAATAAGTAAATCTAGGCTGGGTGCCATGGCTCATGGCTGTAATCCCAGCACTTTGGGAGGCCGAGACAGAAGGATTGCTTGAGCCCAGGGGTTCGAAACAAACCTGGGCAACATAGAGAGACCTCGTCTCTACAAATACTTTTAAAATTAGCCGGGAGTGGTGGCACATGCCTGTGCTCCTAGCTACTTGGAAGGCTGAGGCGGGAGGATTACTTGAGCCCAGGAGGTCGAGGCTGTAGTGAGCCATGATTGTGCCACTACGCTCCAACCTGGGTGACAGAGCGAGACCCTGTCTCAAAAGTAAATCTACACTCTACTTTTTAAATTTTATTTTTTTATTTTATTTTTTTATTTTTAGACGGGGTCTTGCTCTGTTGTCCAGGCTGGAGTGTAGTGGCGCGATCTCTGCTCACTGCAACCTCCGCCTCCTGGGTTCATGCCATTCTCCCGCCTCAGCCTCCCGATTAGCTGGGACTACAGGCGCCTGCCACCAGGCCCGGCTAATTTTTTTGTATTTTTAGTAGAGACAGGGTTTCACCGTGTTAACCAGGATGGTCTCGATCTTCTGACCTCGTGATCCACCCGCTTTGGCCTTCCAAAGTGCTGGGATTACAGGCATGAGCCACTGCACCTGGCCAATCTAAACTCTACTTTAAACTGCAGACCCAAACCAAGTAATCCACAAAAATATCTAGGACAAGAAAAGTTCCCTGGAAGGGTTTCACCGCTTATCAGTAGATTGGTCACAGCAGATTTGGAGGTCGAGGAAGAAGCCTCTCAGGGAGGGGAAATGTCTGATCCCCCACAGTGTTTCAGTAGCAAGGACAGCTTCACAGCTCTGACACATTTTTTCTTTTAGACAGAGTCTCGCTGTGTCGCCCAGGCTGGAGTGCAGTGGCGCAATCTCGGCTCACTGCAACCTCCGACTCCTGGGTTCAAGCAATTCTCATGCCTCAGCCTCCTGAGCAGCTGGGATTACAGGTGCCCTCCACCATGCCTGGTTAATTTTTGTATTTTTAATAGAGATGGGTTTTCACCATGTTGGCCAGGCTGGTCTTGAACTCCTGACCTAATGATCCACCTGCCTTGACCTCCCAAAGTGCTGGGATTACAGGTGTGAGCCACAGCGCCCGGCTAGCTCTGACACATTTTGAAGGAGGAAGGGCCTAGGAGCTAACACTGACAGTGCTTATCATGTGCCAGACACGGGGCCAGGTGCCCATCGATGCCTCAGCACAGCCTCATGAAGTTGGCACCATTATGTCCCTATTACTGTTGGGGACATTTCAGCACAGAAAGTTTTAGTGACTTCCCAAAGTCACACAGCTAGCGGGTGGCTCAGAGTCCATGCCTTTGGCCACTGCAGTTTACTGATAAGAGGGAGCCATTCTTTTGGTCAACAAATATTTGAGCCGGGCACAGTGGCTCACGCCTGTAATCCCAGAACTTTGGGAGGCCAAGGTGGGCGGATCACTTGAGGTCAGGAGTTCGAGACCAGCCTGGCAACATGGTGAAATCCCATCTCTACTAAAAAAATACAAAAATTAGCTGGGCATGGTGGCTCATGCCTGTAATCCCAGCTACTTGGGAGGCTGAGACACAAGAATTGCTTGAACCCAAGAGGCAGAGGTTGTAGTGAGCCAGGAGCATGCCACTGCACTCCAGCCTGGGCGATAGAGTAAGACCCAAAGTCTAAAAAAAAAAAAAAACAAAGGCCAGGCG
>NW_022163917.1:0-2487 GCF_008728515.1 Papio anubis
GTTAGAAGCCCTCCCCTGGAAGCGGCTCTGAGGGGAGCAGTCACATGCGGAGAGTGCAGGGCGCTGTGTCCAGCCAGGGGAAGGAGGTCACCAAGGGGGTTGACCCTCCTCTGGCCAGGTGGCTGCCTTCTGACACACCAGCCTCTCTCTCTAGCACGGTGGCCCCCACACCCAGCCTGTCAAACCTACAGCCCTCAAGGCGGCTTTGGCCAAATGAATGAACAGCTCCGTCTCCCAGGAGGAAGCACAGCTGAAGGATGCGGAGCGCAGTAGAGTTGTGGATGCTCCGCCCCCTCTCTCCACTGTCGGACCAGAAAGAAGGGGGCTTTCAGCCAGGCTCACCCAGGCTGGGGTCTGAGTGTCACTGTCCAGCTATTGGCCTCTTGCTTAACAGGTGAGCCCAGCTGCTCCTGTGCAGCTGCCACCCTAGTGACGGTGAACAAGCAGGCGAGTGACATTTCTGATAGTTGGGGATACAGGAATGATTAGGCTGTGGGCTGCTGGGCCAGGAAGGGGTGTTTATTTTCAGGGTTTGTTTTATCTATTGACGTGGTGTGGGAGGGTTATAGGCACAACCAGTTTAAGGATGGAAATTTTGAGAGAGCAGGCAGGGACTTAGTGCTGGGTAAGGCAAGCAGGCTTGTCAAAGCAGCTTTTTTGGGGAGGCCAGAATCCTGTACCAATGTCCTCAGCACGTTCATCAGCTGCTGGGGGAGTGCCGGACAGGGTTAAAGCACAGGAGAACTTTCTGGATGATAGGAATGTTCTATATCTTCAAAGGAGGTGGGATACATGGGTAAAGCATTTGTTGCAACTGATCAAAATGTAAAGCAGATCTGTGCATTTCACTGAATATAAATTATACCTCAAATTAAAAACATTTTTTAAAAGACAGATGGGTCAGATGCAGTGGCTCACTCCTGTAATCCCAGCACTTTGGGAGCCCGAGGCAGGTAGATCACCTGAGTCAGGAGCTCGAGACAAGCCTGGAAAACATGGATAAATCCTGTCTCTATTAAAAATACAAAAATTAGCCAGGCATGGGGGCACAGGCCTGTAGTCCCAGCTACTTGGGAGGCTGAGGCAGGAGAATTGCTTGAACCCAGGAGGTGGAGGTTACAGTGAGCAGAGATTACACCACTGCACCGGAGCCTGGGCAACAGAGCGAGACTCCATCTCAAACAAAGCAAAACAAAACAAAACAAAACAAAAAACAAACAGAGACAGATGAAGGTTTTCAACTTACACTAAAGGCAGAGTAGCTTGTTACAGATTAACCTCCCCACAAGAGCAGTTAGAGAAACTGGACAAAAATGTGCCCCCACCAAAAACAACTGTTTGAAGGTAATTGGAGACCTCAGTCAGGACTTGAGTGACCAGGCCTAGGAGGTGACCCTGACAGTCTGTAGTGCTTTTCCGACATTTGGTGATTGGTGAACAGTAGAGGGCTAAGAGGTTAAGAAACTGAGTCTGAAGTGGTGGTTAAGAGGCTGGAGAGCCTAGCTGAATATTTGGCACTCATAGGGCTGAAATGACCTCATGAGAATTTGGGTCCCAGTAAGGAGTTGGGACCTTGGTGGGAACCCTGGAAGGGTCACCCCTAGGAGTCCAAATGAATAAAAAATAGACCAGCCGTCACAAAAACTAAAGCCTGCTTTGAACCAGCTTAGTCCCAAACTAGATGAAGGTGATCTGCGCTTACTCCAATTGTGTGCCATAAAGTCAAAGTCAGTACTCTCTGGAGGCAGATAAAAGTTTACTAGCAACGCCATAAGACAAGACAACACAAGACTAAACAAGAAAAAAGAAACAACGGTAATAGAAACATACAGGTAAGGAGGAAACTTTTTTTTTTGGAGACGGAGTCTCGCTCTGTCACCCAGGCTTGAGTGCAGTGGCACGATCTCAGCTCACTGCAACCTCTGCCCTCAAGTCTGAGCGATTCTCCTGCCTCAGCCTCCCAAGTAGCTGGGATTACAGGCATGCGCCACCATGCCCGGCTAATTTTTGCATTGGCCAGGCTGGTCTGGAACTCCTGACCTCAGGTGGTCCATTCACCTCGGCCTCCCAAATTGCTGGGATTACAGATTTGAGCCACTGTGCCTGACCAGTATTTTGCCACAATTTAAAATAAATAATTTTTTTTTTTTTTCGAGTTTGGGCTCAGACTATATTCTAAACAGTCACATGGCAGCTGACTCTTCTCCAGGCCTTGCTGCCGGGTTTTACATGTTTATTGTTTTTGCCTTCTTGTCATGTGCTCGGTAGATGGCAGCTTCCAGGTGCTCCTAAGGGGCCAGGAAAGAGAGTGAGAAGGCACGGAGGCTGCCAGGTCATCCCCCTCAGGGCCTCACCCTCATCAACTCCCTCAACTGGGTCTCCTGCAACTATTGGGGGGCCACCTCGGCCAGCGCTTTGCCCTGAGCTTCCTGCTGCTGCAGCTGGGCAGAGCCTCCTTCTCAGAGGCCAGCTGCTGATAGGCGGCCA
>NW_022163918.1:0-2486 GCF_008728515.1 Papio anubis
ACACTCTTATAATTTTACATACTCATTCCATAATATCAATGTTGATGTTTATTTTAATGAGGAATTGCTTTTTTAAAAGACAATATTTCAAATTTGCACATCATTTTCTTGAGTGTCTTTTTTAACCAACATTGAGAAGCACACTTTTCAATGGTCTAAAGTTTATCTATAAAATAATCAAACCATCTGAGAATTATACATTAAAACATGCATTGTTTTGCTCTTTTATATAATAGAATTGACTTAGCTGGACCCCCTGAATTGTTTTCTCTTAAGAAACAACTAGGAAATTTATCAATGTCTTTACTGTATTTATTAAGGATCGATTCCAAAACAACTTATTATGTCCACTTTTATTTTAATAACAATTAAGATTCCTCAGGTTTCAATATCAAGAATGTTTGTCATCCTCTTTATCTAACACTGAAATTATTGATAACAATTCCCTTTTGCTCTGGCAAGAAAAAAATACAAAAGCAAAAGCAAAAACAAAACAAAGTAACAACTCTGCATTTCTTTTGCTTTAGAGAAAAACAAAAACAAAACACCTGCATGTCTTGCCTTCTTCAAGACTTATACAAGCTCTTATACAAGAATTACACAATAGCATGTGTCTCACGTATATATTTTATGAGTTCTTCCTTTTACACGTTATTTTTTTAGAATTTAACTTTTAATACTGTTGTATTAGATACAAACAAATCATTTCAAATTATTTTTTAATTGAGGTAGAATTCCACACATTGGTTTTCCTAAAGTCATGCAACTAAGTATGCGCTTCCTAAACAGTTTTAAAGGGTATACATGGTCAGAGATAAAAATAAAAACAAGTCTCTATAATAAAGTTGGAATCTCCAACACAAATATCACCATGATATTAAAAAAAAAAAAATTCTGATTTTTAGAAAGCAATGTTTCCGGTGTCAATAATGTAGGTCTGTATATTCTCTTCTTCAGATGACAGTAGAAGTTACAGAATGTTTAAAAGATAGTATGGCAATATAAACTTAGTAACACAGAGATATCTCCAAATTGCTATCTGTTTTTCCTTTTTTTTTTTTTTTTTCCATTTTTCACATTATTTCTTAGGAAACAAAACACTGAAGTCATCACAGAATGATTTGTTTTCAAGAAAACTGAAATAAGATAACATAAAAGGGTAGTGTTTTGTAAAAGTTTGTATTATATGCAAAATACCTACTCTAAAATTTAGTAAAATGGAAAACGGATGACAATGAACTAGTATGAATACAGGAATTTTGTTTGTAATATGGGGGTTAGTGGTTAAGTGCAAGGTTAATAGTGCCAAGGCAAAGGCATTTTCCTTCTAGATTTTACTTGCAAAGTGAAGCCACCTCTGTGGAGTCCCTCACTTCAGAGCCAGTCACAGCACTAACCAAATTAGCTTCTGCATGAATTAGTGGATAATAGACATAATAATGGTTGACACCGGATAGAACCAATAACCAAAATGAAAGATATTTGCTAAAGATTTTCATCTAGAAATAGTTACTATTGAAATATTTTCTCACTATAATTAGGAATGTGCCTGTAGTGCTCACTCATACATCATAAAAAGATAATCTGTGTCTAGGAGGATTCATGCTTTCTTCCTCACCTCCCTTGCCCTTTTATTGTTAGTTGATAGTAGTAATTGTACATATTTATGGGCTAGAGAGTGGTATTTCAGTATGTGTATACAATGTATAATGATCAAATTAGCATAATTGGTATAACCATCACCTCAAACATTTATCATTTCTTTGTGCTGTGAACACTCAAAATTCTGTCTTCTAGCTCTTTGGAAGTATACAATAAATTATAGTTAACCATAGTCATCCTACAGTTCTGCAAAACACCAGACTTCATTCCTCCTATCTAGCACAATTTTTTTTTTTTTTTTTTTTTGAGACAGAGTCTAGCTGTCACCCAATCTCAGCTCACTGCAACCTCTTCCTCCTGGGTCCAAGCAATTCACGTGCCTCAGTCTCCCAACTATCTGGGACCACAGGCATGCACCACCACACCCAGCTAATTTTTGTATTTTTCAGGGGGAAAGATGGGGTTTTAACCTATTGGCAAGGCTGGTCTCAAACTCTAGACCTGAAGTGATCTACCTGCCTCAGTCCCCCAAAGTACTAGGATTATAGGCATGAGCCACAGTGCCCAATCCTAGTGATACAGGACTAGGTGGTTTGCCTAGGCCAACTAAGAATTCCTAAGCCTAGCTGGGGAAGGTGACTGCACCCACCTTTAAACACAGGGCTTGTAACTCAGCTCACACCTGACCAATCAGGTAGTAAAGATGGCGCATTAAAATACCAATTAGGCTAAAGACAGGAGGTAAAGAAACAGTCAAATCATCTATCACCTGAGAGCATGGGGGAGGGACAGTGATTGGGATATAAACCCAGGAATGTAAGCGGGCAGTGGCAACCCCTTTTGAGTCCCCTCCCATTGTATGGGAGCTCTGTTTTCACTGTATT
>NW_022163919.1:0-2486 GCF_008728515.1 Papio anubis
GTTAGAAGCCCTCCCCTGGAAGCGGCTCTGAGGGGAGCAGTCACATGCGGAGAGTGCAGGGCGCTGTGTCCAGCCAGGGGAAGGAGGTCACCAAGGGGGTTGACCCTCCTCTGGCCAGGTGGCTGCCTTCTGACACACCAGCCTCTCTCTCTAGCACGGTGGCCCCCACACCCAGCCTGTCAAACCTACAGCCCTCAAGGCGGCTTTGGCCAAATGAATGAGCAGCTCCGTCTCCCAGGAGGAAGCACAGCTGAAGGATGCGGAGCGCAGTAGAGTTGTGGATGCTCCGCCCCCTCTCTCCACTGTCGGACCAGAAAGAAGGGGGCTTTCAGCCAGGCTCACCCAGGCTGGGGTCTGAGTGTCACTGTCCAGCTATTGGCCTCTTGCTTAACAGGTGAGCCCAGCTGCTCCTGTGCAGCTGCCACCCTAGTGACGGTGAACAAGCAGGCGAGTGACATTTCTGATAGTTGGGGATACAGGAATGATTAGGCTGTGGGCTGCTGGGCCAGGAAGGGGTGTTTATTTTCAGGGTTTGTTTTATCTATTGACGTGGTGTGGGAGGGTTATAGGCACAACCAGTTTAAGGATGGAAATTTTGAGAGAGCAGGCAGGGACTTAGTGCTGGGTAAGGCAAGCAGGCTTGTCAAAGCAGCTTTTTTGGGGAGGCCAGAATCCTGTACCAATGTCCTCAGCACGTTCATCAGCTGCTGGGGGAGTGCCGGACAGGGTTAAAGCACAGGAGAACTTTCTGGATGATAGGAATGTTCTATATCTTCAAAGGAGGTGGGATACATGGGTAAAGCATTTGTTGCAACTGATCAAAATGTAAAGCAGATCTGTGCATTTCACTGAATATAAATTATACCTCAAATTAAAAACATTTTTTAAAAGACAGATGGGTCAGATGCAGTGGCTCACTCCTGTAATCCCAGCACTTTGGGAGCCCGAGGCAGGTAGATCACCTGAGTCAGGAGCTCGAGACAAGCCTGGAAAACATGGATAAATCCTGTCTCTATTAAAAATACAAAAATTAGCCAGGCATGGGGGCACAGGCCTGTAGTCCCAGCTACTTGGGAGGCTGAGGCAGGAGAATTGCTTGAACCCAGGAGGTGGAGGTTACAGTGAGCAGAGATTACACCACTGCACCGGAGCCTGGGCAACAGAGCGAGACTCCATCTCAAACAAAGCAAAACAAAACAAAACAAAACAAAAAACAAACAGAGACAGATGAAGGTTTTCAACTTACACTAAAGGCAGAGTAGCTTGTTACAGATTAACCTCCCCACAAGAGCAGTTAGAGAAACTGGACAAAAATGTGCCCCCACCAAAAACAACTGTTTGAAGGTAATTGGAGACCTCAGTCAGGACTTGAGTGACCAGGCCTAGGAGGTGACCCTGACAGTCTGTAGTGCTTTTCCCACATTTGGTGATTGGTGAACAGTAGAGGGCTAAGAGGTTAAGAAACTGAGTCTGAAGTGGTGGTTAAGAGGCTGGAGAGCCTAGCTGAATATTTGGCACTCATAGGGCTGAAATGACCTCATGAGAATTTGGGTCCCAGTAAGGAGTTGGGACCTTGGTGGGAACCCTGGAAGGGTCACCCCTAGGAGTCCAAATGAATAAAAAATAGACCAGCCGTCACAAAAACTAAAGCCTGCTTTGAACCAGCTTAGTCCCAAACTACACGAAGGTGATCTGCGCTTACTCCAATTGTGTGCCATAAAGTCAAAGTCAGTACTCTCTGGAGGCAGATAAAAGTTTACTAGCAACGCCATAAGACAAGACAACACAAGACTAAACAAGAAAAAAGAAACAACGGTAATAGAAACATACAGGTAAGGAGGAAACTTTTTTTTTTGGAGACGGAGTCTCGCTCTGTCACCCAGGCTTGAGTGCAGTGGCACGATCTCAGCTCACTGCAACCTCTGCCCTCAAGTCTGAGCGATTCTCCTGCCTCAGCCTCCCAAGTAGCTGGGATTACAGGCATGCGCCACCATGCCCGGCTAATTTTTGCATTGGCCAGGCTGGTCTGGAACTCCTGACCTCAGGTGGTCCATTCACCTCGGCCTCCCAAATTGCTGGGATTACAGATTTGAGCCACTGTGCCTGACCAGTATTTTGCCACAATTTAAAATAAATAATTTTTTTTTTTTTCGAGTTTGGGCTCAGACTATATTCTAAACAGTCACATGGCAGCTGACTCTTCTCCAGGCCTTGCTGCCGGGTTTTACATGTTTATTGTTTTTGCCTTCTTGTCATGTGCTCGGTAGATGGCAGCTTCCAGGTGCTCCTAAGGGGCCAGGAAAGAGAGTGAGAAGGCACGGAGGCTGCCAGGTCATCCCCCTCAGGGCCTCACCCTCATCAACTCCCTCAACTGGGTCTCCTGCAACTATTGGGGGGCCACCTCGGCCACCGCTTTGCCCTGAGCTTCCTGCTGCTGCAGCTGGGCAGAGCCTCCTTCTCAGAGGCCAGCTGCTGATAGGCGGCCA
>NW_022163920.1:0-2485 GCF_008728515.1 Papio anubis
CTTTGGTCTTTTTATTTCAGGGGCACAGAAAGTCAAGGAGACCAGGCAGTCCAATTAAGCAGATTTGGTATTTCCTGTAGCAGGGTAAAGAGAGAGGAGGAAATTGAGTCAGAGTCAGGGGTCTGGGGCCGTTGGGGCTGGGTGCAGGGCTGGGGGTTTGGCAGGATGACTTTTCCCAAATGCAGCCCTACCTGTCAAAGGATGGAGTGCCCAACACAAGAGAGTCTTTGTTAGGGTTACGGATTGGGTTAGAGTTAGAGTTAGGAATGTCAACCCCATTGTCAGTGGCTGACTCTCAGTTGCCCATCCCTGGTTCAGGATTAGGGTTAGGGTGAAGATTAGAGTTAGAGTTAGGAATGTCAACCCCATTGTCAGTCGCTGACTCTCAGTTGCCCATCCCTGTTTCAGAGTTAGGGTTAGGGTTAGGGTTAGGAATGTGACCCCATTGCGGTTCCTAACTCACAGTTGCTCATCCATGGGAAGCTCCAACTGTCACCAGAGATGGTCTAAGCGGGGCCCTGGTGAGATTCCCTAGGCCTGCATTCCCTGGAACTAGGATGAGATCATAAGGCCTGAAGTCTATGGTCAATGTCACAGAGCCCTTGCCTGACCTCCTCCTCCATCCAGGAGGCCTTGCACAATGAACAGTGACTCCCAGATAACTTGGGAGCTAATTTTTAACAGTTCATGTCTTTCCACGTCAACCACCATTTTGGAGTTTTTTCAGGAAGAAAATAAAAGAGGGTCTCCACAAGCTTCAGAAAATGGTGCCTGAAGGACACACATCCTTGCAGGCAGGATTTAGAAATGTATAGATCCCTTGAGCTCCAAGAATCTATTCTAGTTTACAAGGTCTTAGAGCATCAGTGGTAACATTTCACTGTCCAGGCTCAATATTTCTTCATTTTCTTGCAGGCAATTCGGCAGATGGAAAATTTCAACTCCAGGTTTAAGCATCTGCCATCCCTATGGTGGTCCCGTAGGGGGAACAGAGCTGGGCGAGAGCCTCAGAGAGCTCTGTGTGCAGATTCTGCAAGGCCACCCCTGCCCTGCCTCTTGGAGCAAGTTGCTCACCTGCTCTGAGCTCCAGGTCCCTCCCCGGTGCAGTGAGCATAGTAAGCCCCCGCCCCATGGAGTTCCGAGAACTGTGTGGGACCCTGTGTGTGCACCCCTGGTGCTCATAATCCTGAGGTGCTTGCCCTCCAGCTGGGCTGTGTGAAAAGGAAAAGGGAAGAGCCAAGGGGTTTGCCCCCTTGCACGCACCTTAGTCTTCCTCCTCCCTTCCTTGTTTCCCCTCTGAGTGACTTGCATTCCCTGAATGTGTCTCATGCAGAAGGCTGTCCACAGCCGCCGACTCCCCTCCCTACTGTGTTGCTGCAGCTCTTGTCAGGAAAAGGCAGGGCTGGTGAGGAAAGGCATTGAGGTGGCTGTGGGGTCCCCTGCCCAGGTGCCACTGACCTGGAGTCCTATATTCCTGGGCCCAGAGATGCCAGCAGGGCTGCCTGCAGGCTCTGCCCACAGGAAAGCCCGGCTGCTCCTCCCCCTGCCTGTGCCACAGGCCTGTGCTCGTGGAGTCCTGGCTGGAGCTGCCCTCAGGCAGAGGTAGTGCAGGCTGCTAATAGGTGAGAGTTCAGGCAGCCTGGTGAGAAGGGACCTGCTCCTTTCAGCTCCTCTTTTGTAAAATGGGTGCTGGCCTGAGACCTTCCTCACTCTAGGGGTCTCTGGGTAGCAAGTGCTTGGCTCTTGGCAGCCTCTCCCCTAGAGGATGAGGTAGCGGCACCTGGCCATGCCCTGGTGTGATCAGTGCTGTAGGCCCAGCGGCCTGCAGGGGTCCTGGAGTGTTGGGGTGATGAGACCCAACACCAGATTGTGGGAGTGAGGAAGTCCAGCAGAGTCAAAGGAGTGAGAAAAAGACAGTTTGAGAGACAAAGTGGGACCAGGGGGCCATCTTGAGTGTGGAGGCTGCAAAGGCCCCGGGCTCTGGGAGCCCATGCTATTTATTGGTGCTCAAACAAAGAAACAGATGGTGAGGATGTGGGGGTTGAAAGGAAACGGTATATCAAGTGAATGAGAAACATATAGCTGCTTGAGATAATGAGAGTGCTAGAAGCAAGGAGCTAGCAAGTCTAGGAGACATGCAAGCCCTGCCTCAGCTTCTCTCCCAACACTCAGCTTTTCTCCCAACACAGGAGCTTTCGGAGTTCACTTCTAGGGCCTGTTGTGAGTCCCAAGGCACTGGGGTATGCGGGGACTGGCACACAGCTGGGAACTGGTAGATCCCCAAAACAGGAGCTGTGCTGACACTTCCATGATTGGTCCTGGCCTCTGTCCCCAACCTCGCCTCTTCCTGATGCAGAGCTGAGGGTTGGGGTGACGTAGAGAGCTCCCCTCCCCCTCGGGGTCTCTTTCTGCTGCTCCTGATTTAAAGCCACTCAGTCGTGCAGCAGTTGTGACAGCTGTGCTCCTCTGATGATGTCCCCTGGAC
>NW_022163921.1:0-2484 GCF_008728515.1 Papio anubis
ACTTCTTTTACTTGATGAAAATACACTTTGAAATAATGCAGTAAAATGTATAACGCTGACTCATGTTGGAATTTATAAAATCAGGAGATACATAAGTCTCTATTATTAGGTGCATAGGTCTTCTGGTAACGAGTTCATGAAATATTAATCTGTATTTTCTTGTAGGAGTGGATCTGATTGCCACCAAAACTGATAGGAATACATTTGGCCAAGAAAGTCTTGTTGATTGATTAGCTTTTCCAATTTCAGTCTTAAAATGCCATTTGCCCTTTCTCCTATACAATTAAGTATGATAGAAATAATGCTAATGCCATCGTGCATGTAATACCTTATTTAACTGTGTTATAACTTGTCCAGTGAAATGAGGATTTCTGTTGCTGGAGATTTATTCAGGAATTCCCCATCAAGAAAACACATTTTCTAAAAACCTTTTACCTACTATTATAGTATTAGCCTTCCTGCATGGGAAAGCTTCTATACAACCAGAGAACACACAGATTTTTGTAAGAACATGCTGATATCCCACTGAGAATGGCAGTTGAATGAAGTTCAACTGTAAGTGCTCAAATGGTTCAGCTAGTGGTGGAAATATTCCACCTGAGGATTTTTATTATTTGACAGTACTTCTTATAGAATTTAACATATCAAGTAAGCCTAATTAGTTTATCATTATTTGTAAGAAGAGAAAACAAATTCTTTCGAGATGTGACATGGGTCAGCTGGAAACTCCCAAAGTTAGTTTAAGGTCACAAAACTTAATGTAGAATTTGATTTGGGATATAAATTTTTTAAAAAATTTAAAATTTAAAAAAAGAAGCAAGAAAAAATAAAAAAAAATTTGATTTGGGAAAGTGGTCAAAAGTATTAAGGCTTGAATACCTGATTAAATAGGACATGAAGTCACTGTGACAAAATGTTGTTACTCAAGATGGTGATGAATAGATTTTAAAGGCAAACACAGAAAGATACATTGTTACAGTGAAAACCTTGACTCCTTTAACAGAGAGGTTTTGGTTTTCTAAAGTAACTAAAGACTTGACAAAAGACAACATGAAGCATAATAAATTGTTTTGATAAGACAGTCTTTGTTTCCTAGCTAGAATTCTTAAAAGGTTAAAAAACATCTTTCACAATTTCCCATTAGGGCAGTGCAATAATTCAAGATATCCTTGTCTTTTTAACATAGGAGGCCAAATTCTAGTGTTACATCAGCATACTTTTGATATGAATAATCAATTAAACAAATTATAAACAATTGCTTTCAAATCTTATCAAACTTTATCACACATGAAATCTTTCCCAAGATATCTTTCCACAAACCTTCTACAACTTCTTTTCTATCTGCTTTCCCTTTTCTATTGCGGAACAACCTGCCATTCTACTTTAGGTTAAAAAAATACTTTTTTTCTTAAAGAAAAACACTTCCTTTATATCTCATAGCTTCACCTACCAAAAACTTGTCTTACTATTCTTACATACGGAGTTGGTTCTCTTATTATTTCTAGCATTCATTACCCTATTTTAGTTATAACTCTTAACTACTATTAGCTTGAATTTCTAGTGAAAACTAGGGGGTAAGCAACAGTAAATGGCCTGTTTGTTAGTGGTGACAGTGGTATTGTTTTCAGGTATTTTGGATTCTCATCTATTGCACCTTGCAAATGAACAATGTTGCCAAGACTAAAACTTCCCCATGTGAATGCTGTCATCCTAAATTGTCCTTAGCAAGGTTATCTTGTTTGTCCAAAAATATAAAGGTTTGTGGTCCCTAATTATCATACATAAAATTAGCCAGTATTCCAGCAAGAGGAGTGCCAGGCTCCTTTCTTTTGGAGAAATCAATTTTCAGAAAGTACCTACCTGAGGGCTCTAACTGGTCTCAGTTCTGCTATTTATTGAATCCAATCTGATTCTGAATGGAGACTGGCTAAGGAAATGTGCAAATAAAGTTGGAGAGGTCAAAATGCAAGTTTCTGGAGCTCCTATTTGAAAGGAAACTCACCCCCACCTTCCAGCTACAGCAAGAGAGCACCATGGCTCATTTGGTGCCTTTGCTGGGTGGTAGGTTTTCCTAGATGCTGCTGGAGGTTGCCTTAGGGTTCCACATCTGACACCAAATTGTTAAAGAAAAACTTTAAACAAAGTGAATTCAATAGAGTTTATTTGGGCAAAGAAGAATTCATGAACTGGGCAACACTCAAAACTGGAAAAGATTGAGAAAGCTTTTCTCTAGTAGCATAAACAGCAAGGTTTCACAGGCTGAACAAGGTAGCAAAGTAAAGAAATTACCTGATTGGCTTAGCTAGATGTCTACCTTATTTGGGCATGATATAATGATAGGTGCAATGACTTCAACATTTATCTGCAGGCACTTGTAAACTTCCGAGAGACCAGAATGCCCTGAGTGCATGTTAAAACTCAAGTTTGAGCCACCCCACTTCCCAAGACACTGACCAAGTAGGTGTGGGTGGGGCCAGGAAAATC
>NW_022163922.1:0-2484 GCF_008728515.1 Papio anubis
ACTTCTTTTACTTGATGAAAATACACTTTGAAATAATGCAGTAAAATGTATAATGCTGACTCATGTTGGAATTTATAAAATCAGGAGATACATAAGTCTCTATTATTAGGTGCATAGGTCTTCTGGTAACGAGTTCATGAAATATTAATCTGTATTTTCTTGTAGGAGTGGATCTGATTGCCACCAAAACTGATAGGAATACATTTGGCCAAGAAAGTCTTGTTGATTGATTAGCTTTTCCAATTTCAGTCTTAAAATGCCATTTGCCCTTTCTCCTATACAATTAAGTATGATAGAAATAATGCTAATGCCATCGTGCATGTAATACCTTATTTAACTGTGTTATAACTTGTCCAGTGAAATGAGGATTTCTGTTGCTGGAGATTTATTCAGGAATTCCCCATCAAGAAAACACATTTTCTAAAAACCTTTTACCTACTATTATAGTATTAGCCTTCCTGCATGGGAAAGCTTCTATACAACCAGAGAACACACAGATTTTTGTAAGAACATGCTGATATCCCACTGAGAATGGCAATTGAATGAAGTTCAACTGTAAGTGCTCAAATGGTTCAGCTAGTGGTGGAAATATTCCACCTGAGGATTTTTATTATTTGACAGTACTTCTTATAGAATTTAACATATCAAGTAAGCCTAATTAGTTTATCATTATTTGTAAGAAGAGAAAACAAATTCTTTCGAGATGTGACATGGGTCAGCTGGAAACTCCCAAAGTTAGTTTAAGGTCACAAAACTTAATGTAGAATTTGATTTGGGATATAAATTTTTTAAAAAATTTAAAATTTAAAAAAAGAAGCAAGAAAAAATAAAAAAAAATTTGATTTGGGAAAGTGGTCAAAAGTATTAAGGCTTGAATACCTGATTAAATAGGACATGAAGTCACTGTGACAAAATGTTGTTACTCAAGATGGTGATGAATAGATTTTAAAGGCAAACACAGAAAGATACATTGTTACAGTGAAAACCTTGACTCCTTTAACAGAGAGGTTTTGGTTTTCTAAAGTAACTAAAGACTTGACAAAAGACAACATGAAGCATAATAAATTGTTTTGATAAGACAGTCTTTGTTTCCTAGCTAGAATTCTTAAAAGGTTAAAAAACATCTTTCACAATTTCCCATTAGGGCAGTGCAATAATTCAAGATATCCTTGTCTTTTTAACATAGGAGGCCAAATTCTAGTGTTACATCAGCATACTTTTGATATGAATAATCAATTAAACAAATTATAAACAATTGCTTTCAAATCTTATCAAACTTTATCACACATGAAATCTTTCCCAAGATATCTTTCCACAAACCTTCTACAACTTCTTTTCTATCTGCTTTCCCTTTTCTATTGCGGAACAACCTGCCATTCTACTTTAGGTTAAAAAAATACTTTTTTTCTTAAAGAAAAACACTTCCTTTATATCTCATAGCTTCACCTACCAAAAACTTGTCTTACTATTCTTACATACGGAGTTGGTTCTCTTATTATTTCTAGCATTCATTACCCTATTTTAGTTATAACTCTTAACTACTATTAGCTTGAATTTCTAGTGAAAACTAGGGGGTAAGCAACAGTAAATGGCCTGTTTGTTAGTGGTGACAGTGGTATTGTTTTCAGGTATTTTGGATTCTCATCTATTGCACCTTGCAAATGAACAATGTTGCCAAGACTAAAACTTCCCCATGTGAATGCTGTCATCCTAAATTGTCCTTAGCAAGGTTATCTTGTTTGTCCAAAAATATAAAGGTTTGTGGTCCCTAATTATCATACATAAAATTAGCCAGTATTCCAGCAAGAGGAGTGCCAGGCTCCTTTCTTTTGGAGAAATCAATTTTCAGAAAGTACCTACCTGAGGGCTCTAACTGGTCTCAGTTCTGCTATTTATTGAATCCAATCTGATTCTGAATGGAGACTGGCTAAGGAAATGTGCAAATAAAGTTGGAGAGGTCAAAATGCAAGTTTCTGGAGCTCCTATTTGAAAGGAAACTCACCCCCACCTTCCAGCTACAGCAAGAGAGCACCATGGCTCATTTGGTGCCTTTGCTGGGTGGTAGGTTTTCCTAGATGCTGCTGGAGGTTGCCTTAGGGTTCCACATCTGACACCAAATTGTTAAAGAAAAACTTTAAACAAAGTGAATTCAATAGAGTTTATTTGGGCAAAGAAGAATTCATGAACTGGGCAACACTCAAAACTGGAAAAGATTGAGAAAGCTTTTCTCTAGTAGCATAAACAGCAAGGTTTCACAGGCTGAACAAGGTAGCAAAGTAAAGAAATTACCTGATTGGCTTAGCTAGATGTCTACCTTATTTGGGCATGATATAATGATAGGTGCAATGACTTCAACATTTATCTGCAGGCACTTGTAAACTTCCGAGAGACCAGAATGCCCTGAGTGCATGTTAAAACTCAAGTTTGAGCCACCCCACTTCCCAAGACACTGACCAAGTAGGTGTGGGTGGGGCCAGGAAAATC